>NW_026901749.1:0-57025 GCF_033783945.1 Neopsephotus bourkii
ATTGGATGCTACACTGATTCTACTGATTTGGGACCTCAAAAAGCATCAAGAGGTTGAGCAGGCTGGTTTTAAGCTAAAGCACTTCAGTTTGCTAGGCAATTTCACAATCTGCTTCAAATGGTGGATAGCACCAGAAAAAGCAAAGCAAACCATTTACCATTGGTAAGTGGAAAAGCTTGAGAACTACACTACCTGACATTTTCTCTAGCTAACAAAAATAGTGTTAGTTTTCCCCTGCTTGCCCTTTTCCCCCAGAATTTTGAGGAAAAAAGGAATACATGGAGCTGTAATGCACTGTTCATATTACATAAGCAGCCTGCAGAAAGTTCAAAGTATGTAGTTACTATGTCTTCTGCACTTTCCAGGAAAGTCTGGAGATTCAGAATAAATTATTGTACCACACATACACGCAAAATTAATCTGTGAAGGAACCAAGGTCTAATACTGTTGTCTCTCCTCACCTTACCTGCTGCTATTGAAGTTTACTTAACAATAGATTCAGTCACTTTTACCCCTGATCTTACATTTGCATCAAATGTTATCTAACCATTATTATCTTACCAGTGAAAGTATTAAGTACAAGTTACCTAATGCAGCTTCTAGCTTTGGAGTTAGATGTTTCATAGCCAGAATAGATTTTCCATCACTGAATCTCTTTCCCACCCCACCTGCAAAGACCCTAGATACAAGCAATTACCACATGTGACAAGTTTGATCACCCCAGCAGTGCAGCCCAGGTCCCACTCTGAGCCGGGGCTGTTGGTCACTGCATGCAGTCAGCCCAGCCCAGCCGAGCCAGCACAGAGCACTGAGGACCTCAGCTCTGCTGAGCTCCTCACAGCCCGGTCTCTCTCTGCCACTGCCAGTTGAAAGGACAGTACTACTCCTGTTACAGGCAGGGCATGATTCAAAAGGGCAGATAACAGCTTGTTTAAGCCAAGACCTTCTTCATTGGGTTTGCTGGAGTGATTGTGTGGTGTAGAGGATGGTTTAAACCTGGAAAGAAGGGAGTGGGTAAAAAGACTGAAGAACAGCCACAGAAGTTCCTTTTCTCCGGGGGGGGGGGAGGGGGAAATCTGTTGAATGATGATTTTAACAGGGAGATGGTACCACCCAAGTGCTCAATTGAGCTCTGAACACCTTTAATGAATAAAATACTAGCAGTAGAAAGCATGTTCATACTCTCCTATAAAAGAGTTTGTAAGGAAACCATAAACAAACTATGGCAACAACAAGGCAACAACAATGATATTCCATTTATATCACGAAATTTGTAAATATTCGTGACATTTTCCAGTCCACTTTGTTTTTATTCTAATATTACTCAAGGCCCAAATGTTTGTTTTTAAGACAGCTGCATAAAAATAAAAGGAGTAAAGGTACAAAGGTCAATCTCATCACGCAAAATCCTTCTTAATTAT
This sequence comes from Neopsephotus bourkii, assembly GCF_033783945.1. Classification (NCBI taxonomy): domain Eukaryota; kingdom Metazoa; phylum Chordata; class Aves; order Psittaciformes; family Psittacidae; genus Neopsephotus; species Neopsephotus bourkii. The sequence goes on from NW_026901749.1 coordinate 1,422, forward strand.
GTGTTTATGATATGATGGTTCTTTTTATGAAAAAAAGATAATGCATGAATTAGAATCCATACACTTTAATCCAATACAAGAAGTTAATTCATTGTGTAAGTGCCTTTGGGATTGCCACTATCTCTAGAATTTTTATCTTTAAATGTGGCAGATATTTCTGTATCATTGCACATGATGACAGAAGAAGCAGGCCACCATAATGAATTAGTTTATTAGGGAAGCAGCAGGTAGTCTCTGAATTGCCTTAGGTGTAAACTGGTACAAGAAGTAGTTACTAGCTACTTCCTATATTATACACATTGCCTGGATATTATTATAACCTCAGTAATTTTAGCGGTTTATTTGAATGGCTATTTTGTCTTTTCTAATTTGCATAGGGTATTTTCTCCTGATGGTGATTCTCCACTGAACATTACCATTCCATTGTATTAAGCATACCAATAATCTCATGTTATAAGTGAGACTCAATTTATCTTCTCTTGCCATCAGCTATTTGCCAGAGAGAACACTACTGGTATCCAGTAAAGCTGCTGCTGCACTTCCATTCCACATTAAGGGTTTTGTTTCACTCTGAGGAACACGACAGTGCACTACATCGGACAGCCAGAGGGGAGGATGTGGGCAGTATGTGGAAAATCACCACTCCACAGGTCTGAGCCACTCAAAATCAAATCCTTCTGCAGATTTCAGTTTGCAAGGCATAAACAGGAATAGCAGTAGGTTATATGGATTCCCACCAAATTTCCAGCTAGTTGAGTTTTGAATTGCCCATGGAACTAACATTGCACAGTTTCTTCAAGGTTTGTAAAATCCTGTATCCACACTGGGTTAAGGATGCTGAGCCAAGCTGGGGGCCAGTCACCAGCACAACTGGCTTGACTGGTTGTGCACAAAGAGAGCTCCTCAAGTGCCCACACTCAGCACAATCCTGTTGTTTGCGAGCAACTTCCCCTGCTTACTTGAGCTGCAACTTCCCCTGCTTACTTGAGCTGATTTTATGAGATGAGGTGTCAGAATTTTAATGGCCTGGGTATTCTCCAAGAGATATCAAAGTGCTCTACTCTGACCTTTCTAGTATTCCCAATTGGACTTAATGGCAAATCTTAGTTAGGGTGTTTTTTAAAAACCAAGAAAGGCCTGCAAGTTACATTACTTCCACTTGCAGTTTGACTCCATTTACAGTTCAAATACTTCCTCCAAGTACTTGATAGTAGCAAATGTCAGACCTGTTATGGAATTCAAAATACAGGACAGCCTTTCTGGCTCCAGACCCTGTGTCATTTCCCCTGCACTGTCCGGAATTCAATTAGGTGTAGACAATAAGTAAAACTGAAGTTATGTGAATCTACAGATGCAAGAAGAAGCCAAGCATTTTCTGGCATCCATGCTGCTTTTAAATACCCAGGTTATCAACAAAAGCCTAAGAACAATTTTGGTTGGTTTCTGTTGTTCTGGATCTGTGACTTGGTTCACCTGAGAGTTTATTTAAAATGTGATGAAGTCAGAACTTAAACAACAGAGACAGCCAGAGAAGAGACAGAAATGAATTTACAACAGATTAAGTGTAAAAGTAAATATTTTCCCCCAGGATCTCATTTTTCAATAGAAGGTTGTTTCAGAATCCAAGGAGTTGCAGCTGGCTCAAGGCTCAGAGCTGGGAAGACCCATGTATTCACCTATCCTACCTATAGACTATATACCTGTGGACAACACTGCACAGCTACTTGACTGCAGGCCCCTGCACACCATTATCCCAAAGGGTAATAATACAGTACAGTGTGGTTTATCTAGCAGCAAGTCCTCAAGATGGAGGTTGCAGGGCCTATGCAGGACTTCGTGGCTTCACAAACTACAAATCATACCATCCTTACAGAGTTACAGCAGATATTAATAGGAAGATGGCCACATTAAACCTGAAAAGGATGGGCTGAATAGTTTACGAGTTTAAGCCAGTTGCACTGTCTTTTTAAGCTACTGATAAATTTAATCTATATAAATACAAGTGTCATGATAAAGTCATAGTGTAGCGCATTAGAAAGCACTTACTAGCCTGTTAGGGAACAGAGATGATTAAAATCAAGTTAGTGAGGTGAATAATGACACTGTCATCTTAGCTAATGCACTAGACAAAACCTTTCTGTCTCTATATAAAGCCTTAAGAAACCCCCATCTGCACCAGTGCAATTTAATCACTAATGACTTACAGGAACACCAGAATCAGAACTGTGATTTTATCCTTATCAAAATAAAAATGGAGTCAGTTATCTAAATACACATCAGGAATATCAGACCTCTACAGCCATGATTCATACCTTTGCAGTATTTCAGAAAACTTATTTTTTTACTTTTATTTTGCTCTGACTTCACCCTTTCTCTCCAACCCTTGTCATTAAAACTCTTCATTAAGCTATGTCTTTCAAACACAGCACCTGAAAATCAAAATACTTTAAGACTGATACTGCATCCTCTTTCATTGCTATCCTAGTGATATTTTCAACAAAAGTACTGTATTTTTAAAAGTAAGTTGACTTGCAGCTTTTTGTTTTATCCTTCATTTCCTCAGGCAATATCACCAGCACCTTTCCAATGTGCTCCAAGATCACAACTACTGAAGTACAGGTTAGGTCAGATGAAAGAAAAATAACTAAAACTCCCAGTTTTCTAAACTATTACAGCTTTCAAATATCCACACTTTGAAGCCCTAAGATAATTCAGATACTTCCAAGTTTTTCTTTCAAACAATATTGAAGCAGAACAATTACTTTACTTCACTTGTTAGTGCAAATGGGATGATTTCTTCCAGGTCAGCCCTAATTGTCCTTCTTTGAGACAGCAATTATTGAACAGCAAAATACCTTAAGGAAATGTAATACTTGTTAAACTCATTCCAGCCCTCCCTTCACTTAAGGGTAATAGGCTTCCCTTACGAATATTTCTTTCTGCATGCTGTACCCTTTTTCCACAATGCAGAAGTAGTCTAAAGTCACAGAAATATGTACAAATGTCCTTCGTGGAGTGTGACAAGTCACTGTCATTGATTGCAGCTCTGCTGCCACCACAACCCTCATCCCTTATTATCAAAAGTGCCTTTGCTAGTAAGATTTTTATTTATCACTCTAATAACTTAAGGGTTAAAAAAAAAGAAATTAAAAAAAAAGGCACTACATGGTGATGAAACAAGAAGATGGTTTCTTTGGGGTATTTTGGCAAAATCCCAAAATCTGCTGCATTCAGCATGTTCAGACATATCCTCCCCAAGTTTTTATCACCATAAATCACTTCCAACTCTTTCTCACCCTTTTACCAAATTTTGGACAGCATAGCATAAGCTTCAGAAGGGTTTGCATCTTCAGATGGCGTTCTGCTGACAGAGGGTACATCACAAAGTGACCACACACTAGCTGTATAAAATGCAGAGTTTATTAAACAAGCACACTAAAACTAGTAAGAACACTAAAAGCAAGCACACTAATGTGAATTAGGTAAGTATCTCTCTATATATATAGTGAATAAGTACAATAAGGCAAATCAGAGATATAGGTATATAAGTAAAGTACCGAAGAAAGTCAGCAATGCATTAAATCATTACTGTATAGAGAGAACAGAGATTAAGAATATGATTAACATCGTTCAGGGCCACCATTCAGGCCCGCACTTGCAGCTGGGAAGCCCTGTTGCAGCCGATGCCCGGAAACTCAGGTAATTGGTAAAATTCCTACACGGTGCATCCACCCATAGGTGAGGCTTCTCCCATGGCCACAAGATGGTCCCGCTTTTAGACCCTTACCAAAACAACCAGCTTTACCACAGAAGTCTTAACTGTTTATTTGTGGGCCCATGCAGTTTCTCATGAGCTCACCGTTGCCCACTCTTGAGAGTGTTGGCCAAGCTCCCCCGTGCGGCCAAGTATGAAGTTCATGGAACAGCTGCACACCTATGCTTCCCTGCCTTTTTCTGACAAACTGCCACGATGAACACAAACACATATAGTCTGCCAAATATGCTGTGGCAAACAACATCCTTTGTTACGTCTCTCAGTCATGAGAGGGAATCAACTCCCAGCTAGGTTCCCATCCATTACAAATGTGCCTCCCTCACTGAGAGCAGGTCAACAGCTTTCAAGGGAAGTGACAGAAACTGGTCCTTGAAAGTTATATTAAAGCAAAAAACCTTATTGGCAGCAGCTCTAGATCACTCAAGGGTAAAACTTGCTGCTGGCACTCTTTGACATGGATAGGCATGGCCCATATACTCAACAGAAAGTGAGTTATGGCACTCTAAACATATAGAATCATAGAATAGTTAGGGTTGGAAAGGACCTTAAGATCATCAAGTTCCAACCCCCTTCCCATTGGCAGGGACACCTCACACTAAACCATATCACCCAAGGCCTTGTCTTGGCAAAGAGCATGTTTCTGACAAGCTGAAACAAAAAAAAAGAAAAAAGAAAAAAGACCCCCAACAAATCAGCATACACTTATTACCACCTTGATCTGACTATTGTTGCCATTTTAATCATGCAGGGTACCAGACCCTATAAAAGGGCAGGATTAGATAAGGCATTATTTCAAATATTCGAATATTTCAAATGCAATATTGTCCCACACAGTAAAGCTCACAAGGCCCTTGTGTATGGAGCACATGCTTCTGACAAATGAATTTTCCACACTGTTTCAAGTAGCATCCGTTTACACACTTTACTGTGACATTATTTTCAGTATATTCATGGGTTAAGTCCAAGCTGCATTTTCTCTTAACTATTAAGTATTTCCAGAAATTAAGCATTGAAGTAACCTGTGTAAAAGTTGCCTTTGGGTTCTAAATTTTTTATTATTAAACTCAAAGACCACTCCATCACATTAATACTTAAAGAATCTTTGACAACCAGAAAAATCACTACTAGAACAACTTGTCTCTGTTCTCAACGTATCAAAGTGTGTATCTATTTTACCAGTAAAGTTTCCCTAAGCCTGAACTACAGCGTTTCAAGAAATCCCAATTATTGTATTATCCAAGAAAAATAATTATTTTAAAGAGCCCCTTTTGGCATCACTGCCATATAGGACTTCTTTACCCTCATGCTGGCCAGACTAGTGACTACATTACAACCAGTAAAACCTCAGCAATGGAATAACATCTGCTTGCAGCACTACAAAGCCTGGCTCGTCAACCCTGGCAGTTGCACTGCTGGAAGAAAGCCGCTCTTTGTGGACAACATTCTCCCATTTCTAAACAAACAAATCTGGCTTTGGTCTCTGAGAAGCCCAGGATCACCATACTCCACTAAAGCATGGGTCCATTTGGAAGGGTTAGGATATCCGTATCATTTAGTAAACAAAATGGATAGGCGAAAGTAGGGGAGGGAGGAGGACACATTGCTGGAAACCACAGCTACATTACTGGAAATCTGGTAATGTCAACAGCAGAATTAATGACAAGTTACCACTACTGAGTGCTTAATGATACCCTGTAATCTTATGAGAAGGCAAAATACTAGCCAGATTGTCCACTATCTTGTGCTTAGTTATTTGTTACTGATAAAACACTGCTAATCTAAGTTTAGTGCCATACCATATGCAAGGACTGCAGCAATGGAGAATAAAGACCATAGCACACATCTTTGCAGTCCCTATTACTGCACCCCACCTACCTACTGTCAAGATCAAAGCAATTCACCACCTTTTGCAAGTCAAGACTTGTGAAGTATTGATCACTTCCACTCCCTACTGCACATTTAGATAATGCATCCTATATGCAAGCCTTGGTAGAGGGCAGATCCTTGTGATACTTTATCATCTCTACAGCTATAGATTTTGCCATTATTGCATTTGCCTTGTGTTACACTGGACTAAGATTGTATTTTTGATTTATAGTAGCTGACAGGCAATTTATTCTGCTGTTTACTTCTTATAGTTGTTTAGGTGGGCGTAATATATAGAAGGAGATACTTGCCTAAGTCACTAGTATCTTCTATTGAGTGGTTTGTTTGGGTTTTTTTAAGAGAAAAAATGACATTTGGCAATTTGAACATGGAAACAGTGCAGACTGCAGAAAACAGCAGCATCAGCACCATCTGCTAAGGGTGTTTGGTTATAGTATTATACACCCACAAAAGTCTTGATAGCACTGACTTTCCTTAACGTAACTGTCCTGCCTCTCAAAGTTTAATTAGTCATGTTAAGGATAAGAATAGTCACCCATGCACACAAAACCAGACTAAAAGACATTCAGGCAGCAAGTTTAAAACCAGGGTTGGTGTTTAGTTTGACCCTGTCATCATGTGTCATGTTTCCCGGCTTCCCATTTCATGAAGACTGTCTTTGTTTCTATTTCCATTTTAGCAGGATGTGAGCCCAAGCAGGTATGCAGTTTAACCAGAAAACACTAGAGAAACCTGCCCTGCAGAAACAGCAGGATCACATGAAACACCAGGAGGTTCCAGTCCTGCTTGGACTAAGAAAAGAAGAGCCACAAGCTTGTAAACCAGGTGAGAAGGGCGTGTTTTTTTCTTGTTCTCTAATTATGCAGATTATCATCAGCTGCTACAGTAAAATGATTGTGGTTCCCATTACTGAACCACCCACGCGGTTCCAAAGGACCACAGAGACCACAGCCCAGAATGAACTACTGCATTTTTTTCAAGAAATCCTATTCAGGCTTTTCATCTGCAGAAAAGAGTGACTTTTACTAATTTACAAACATTTTTCCTTCTAGCTGGGAGGAACAGCGGTATTGTCAGACAGCTGTCAGCCTTACTGCTCTTAAAAAAAGCATTCCACTACAGACTTCAAGCATTCTGTTTATGCAATATGTGGATCCTTTCCCATTAGATAGTCATTCAGCTAACATGGCTGTCAGCTGCAATACTACAGTTCCTGTGAAAATGGAAGTACATGACTAGAAGTCCCCACATTTAGCTCCTAATGCACAGTCCGTACTTGAAAAATGCTTTTCAAAAGAAACTTAGAAATAGAAAAATAAAAAAAAATCACAGGAGCATTAAGCAAATGGATTAGAAAAAAGAAATGAAATGCATTAAAAAAAAAACAACACCAAAAAAACCCTCACCCAAAACAAAAACCAAAAACCACACCAAAAGCCACCACGGAGTTAAGTAATTGTATTGAAGTTGGTCTGCTTCTTGTCCTACAGATATATAGGCTTACACTTGCTGGTGCAAGTAAAAGATGTGTTTGACAAGCAGAAGACTAATACAGCTAAATATGTGGTACATCATTGTAGGAGGAATAAACCAAATCACTGCTTAGAACTTTCTCTGAAGGGTTCCAAAAATCTACATGAACAATTTGCTTCATATACTTGCGAGTGATTCATGCCTATCACACAGTTTAAATTTATAAAGGAGGAAAATAATACCTGACCAAGCTCTTATAATCACAGAATAGTTAGTGTTGGTAAGGACCTTAAGATCATCTAGTTCCAACCCCCCTATCACGGGCAGGGACACCTCACACTAAACCATTCCACCCAAGGCTCTGTCCGACCTGGCCTTGAACACTGCCAGGGATGGAGCATTCACAACCTCCCTGGGCAACCCATTCCAGTGCCTCACCACCCTTACAGTAAAAAACCTCCTCCTTATATCCAATCTAAACGTCCCCTGTTTAAGTTTTAACCCATTTCCCCTGATCCTATCACTACAGTCCCTAATGAATAGTCCATCCCCAACATCCCTATTGGTTCCTTTCAGATACTGGAAGTCTGCTGTGAGGTCTCCACATAGCTTCTCTTCTCCAGGCTGAACAGCCCCAACCTTCTCAGCCTACCTTCATAGGGGAGGTGCTCCAGTCCCCTGATCATTCTCATTGCCCTCCTCTGGACTTGTTCCAACAGATCCATGTCCTTTTTATGTTGAGGACACCAGAACTGCACACAATACTCCAAGTGAGGTCTTATAAGAGCAGAGTAAAGGGGCAGTATTTCCTTTCATGCTGGTTCTGTGATCCAGGAGACAAACCTGGCAGCATCTTAATGTATTATGCTATCAATCCTTTCTCCTTTGACCTGCTGGTCACGCTCCTTTTGATGCAGCCCAGGATACAGTTGGCTTTCTGGGCTGCGAGCACACACTGAAGCCAGCTCATGTTCAGTTTCTCATCGACCAGCACACCCAAGTCCTTCTCCTCAGGGCTGCTCTGAATCTCTTCTCTACCCAGCCTGTAGCTGTGTCTGGGATTGCTGTGACCAAGGTGCAGGACCTTGCATTTGGTTCTTAAAAGAACCTAAACAAAATACACACCAGAGAAAACAAGAAATCTTTTAAAAACACATGCCTGCATTTCCAAATTATATGTACAAATTGTCTGATAAACACACCAAGCTGTTCATGTGCAGAGCGGCTAAACCATACATGTTCTGAGCACATGGCTGAAGGGATCACTGGTACACATCTTAAAAGCCCAGGGTTTCAAAACCGTATACCTTTTGTTGTTGATGTTCCCTTAGGAGAAGTAATTCCTCTGGAGACTTGTGCAAAGGACAACAGCACTTAGGAGCAAGCCTGTGCAGAATTCTCATGTTCACAGCTGAAAAGCTTTAACTCCTGCTTTAGTCACCAAAGAACTAGAAATGCCACTATTCAAGGGGAAAACTCAATATAGTTAAGAGCCAACCTGGGAAAGTATTCTAGTCAACTGTGCAGCCAGAACATGCTTATTTATTCACCCATTCCCTCAAAAGCAAGTACATTCTGCCAGATGAAGTTGATGGTTACTGCTACAAAATAGTCCCTCTAAGAGAAGGCAGTAGGCAAGTCTCCAGTTTGCAATCCCTTGAGGATGAATGTTTGCCAGTTGCACACCTTACTCCGTTGAATTGCTCTGGGGCAGAATCAATCATGACAACATTCTTATCTGTATAGTTAAGTACATAGCCATGGAGTAGCAGCATTCAATAGAATTTTTCTTATTTATACACCAAAGTATCTTTGCATGAGAATATAAAATTATTGTAGGATGCTACTGATATGCAGATTGACTCCACAACTCATTAGAGCTGTAAAGTAGGTATGCTTTATTCAGCACTGAGGTGCATGGAGATTGCTCCTAAAAAAGCATGTGTGCCCCCTTTGCCACTCAGTTCGTTAATATAATGATTACCTAAACATGAGATTGCTTCACACCTAATACATATGCAAAATCTATTCACATCTAATATTATAATTAGTTTTCTGGCATTCTTCCCATTGGTGCACCTGCGCAGTGCCTCCTGGTGGTGGTCGGTAGGGGGTCGTGAGGATGAAGGCCTGTAGTTCCTCTTCATCACTGCAAGTAACCTCTTGCTTTCATACAGACTCAACAGGGTTTTGGCTCCTATCCAAACTTAAGGCTCGGTACAAGCTGGTTTTATCTATCTTAAGGTAGAAACTTGTCACGTTTGCAAATTTTGTTACTCTGGCTATCTCTTGTTCCTTTTCTTTCTAAAGATACTATTTGAACAAGAATGTCTTAAATGTTATGAATTTGATCTACTACAATTTTGCCTAGCAGCTGTAACTCCTACAATTCTGCTTCACCATTCTAGCAACTTTGACTCCTATAGTTCTGCTTCACCAAGCACAGAGACTGCTTAAGCAAGCGGGCACAATGTTAACCCTTTATTTCCCGGTATGACTACCACAGATGAAGGAAGAGTCTCCTCTTCCTTCACCCACCTCTATCCAGAAGGGATCCAACAAGTCCCCTACTGGGAGCAAACAATAGGCCCCACCACGGTCAGATTCAGCTTCTCTTTAAGCAAGAGGACCACCCCACCCCAAGCACATCACCCTTCCAGGAGCAGAGCTTTACTTCAGCAAGTGGTCTGTTTACGACTCTTAAAAGCACTTGCAGTGTCTGTAAGGCACAACGTGCTCACCCAGCACCCACTCCAAACCCTGCTGACCTGCTCAGCTCCTTCCAGCCCCACAGGTGTTGCCAGTTTTGGTGACAGGGAAACTGGGTCCAGCTGCTCCTCCACACAGGCAGAGCTGTTGCTTCCAGCCCTGGTGACAGGGACCAGTACCTCCCCAACCCAAGGGGCACAGTGGGGAAGACAGCAACAGCCCACAGTGCCACCAGTACATTCAGAGACTGTGGACAGGACATACAGCAGCTTTTCCAGGAGCACAGAGTATTTAGGCTCAGACAGAACACCAGCTTGACTCCACTTCAACATTTCTCACCCCAAACTCCCAGCGGTGGTGCAGACACCTCCTCCCATCGGGACTGGCAGGCACCCGGGGCCTCCTGCACATCCTGGTCCCTTCATGCTACTGTGTTGCAGAAGTCTGGCTTCAAAGCAGACACAAACCTCAGTCACAACCTTTTTAAAACCTCTTTTAGCTTCTTTTAAGGCTTCAAACTGCTGCCTTATCTGTAGCTCTTAATAACTGATACAGTGACTCTGAAAGACTCTATTCAAGGAGAGTAAACTTCCTGACTTGCTTTGCTGCAATGCAGGAAGAATAACAGTGCTGTTTCTGACCTACAGCAGGACATGTACTGCTGCTCCCAACTCTGCCTGTAAGGACAAGGGTGACCTGGATTTTGACATTTGCCATCACTGTGGTTTATTCTGGCTCCTCCAGAATGGCAGGTGTGCAGCCCAGGGCTTCGGCTGCCAGGACAAGGCTGTCCCCAGGGTGGTACTGAATTTGAGTACAATTCTCCAAGAGCTCCAGCCATCAGTAGTCTCAAGTTTTCAGTTAATCTTTTCAGGAACATGCGGTAATGAAAACGCACAATATACCCTCAGAGTTTCCAAAACCATTGTGCTTTACTTAAAAGCAGAAGTGACAGCACGTAACATAGGAGCTGCACCTGAACCATGCATGTAGTTCCCCTCAGAGGGTGTCAGATGAGCTTTCCTCAGCAAGCTGATTCACTTGTGGAGCAACCAGTTCTGCAAGTGTTTTTCTTTGATTGGAAAAAACTTAATGATCTCCCTGTTCCCAGCCCTGCATCATACATCTCTTGAATTTCTAGCCTTTTTGCAGATAAAAAGAGATGAAAGATAGCTGAAAAGTGACAAATGCATCAAGAGAACATAGGGCTCATCATCTCACATAGAGCTAAAAGATCACATAAACCCGTATTACCTTGAATACCACTCCTCCATATAGACAGGATTTACTTCTGGTCCCATAGACAAATAAATGGAAGGAGGAGGAGAACACTACCAGCCACAATAGTGACATGTAATTACAGTCCCTCAAAGTATTTCCAGCCTGAGTTTCCTCATAAGTCACCACAAATTGCTAGGCATCAGAATGTAAATACCTAAAACTAAGCTCTACATATTTCAACTGAGACAAAACCTTATCTTTATCTGTTGAGGTCTGATACACCTTTTAAACCACTTCTATGCAACTGGAGATTAATAACAATGTTTCTTCTGTCTTCACAAATACTGCTAAATAATTGTAAACTGTTTTCTTATTCCAATAACTGATTTAACCAAAATCTAAACCAATTTATCATACAGTGTTGAAACTGAAAATTGATAATTTATAGATAGATTTCTATTACGCAGTGAATTGTCATTGGCTGAAAAGCTATACAAAAATACAACTGAGACATTTGTACACACAGCATTCCCCACACAGTGTTCAGAATAAATCGCCCTTCTTCTTACCCCTTGTATTTTGATGTTGCTCCGTATGATGCACCACAAGTCAGGACAATGCACAATGATATTAGTGGTCTATTGATCTGTTGTGGCATTTACCTTGAACATAATTATCATCTCTACTTTTGAATTGAAATGAGATTTCCAATTCAATGGATGTTTGCCCACTAGGAAAAGAAAACAAACAAATGAAAAAAAAAACAAACCAAGAAAACACCCAGAGTTTTTGTGAGTATTCTTCTGAGTAGAAATGAACACATTGCTTGCTGCTCCAGCAATTCCCATTGATGCTCATACACACAATGAGGGAATGCAGGAACTTGTTAAAGAAAGATTATATATTTTTATATTTCCAACTTTGAAAGAATGCAATCAATACAGTTGATGGGTTTAAGAATCACAGCAGCTAAAAATATCTTGCTGTCATGATGTGTTGGTTCTGACATTAGGAAACTATAAAATTTCTGCGTGGCCAGAAGAACTGATTTAGAGTTTCCTTTTCTCCAAACAACCTAATTTATATTTTAATTTGCTAGAGGTAACTGATTATCATGGAGTAAATGCATTGTATTGAAAACTCTATTAAATCACTGGTTTAATGGGAGCAGAATGATTTTTTACACTGTTTGGATAAAGTTTAACTTTTGTAAGCATTTTTAAACTAATGTATCAGGCTCTTAATATTTTATGGTCTGTATTAAGCACTGTTTGGGGTTCATGTCCCTTTAGACTCCAGCACAGTACATTATACTATAGAAAGCAATTTGCCCAGAGTAATGAGCTCTGTAGTAGCTTCATGAAGACCATTGAATTGCTGCTGCTGCAGGCAAGCATTTGGTTTGATATGAAGTATAGTGGGGAGGAGGCTGGCAGATTGGTGCTCATCCTGTTTGTATTGTAACTAGCAAAGATAGGAATACTCTTTCACTAATGAGTGGTGGTCAGTACATGGCCCATAGAAAATAATCCAAATTCACAGATCAGAGTGGATTAACTCATCTTTTTAAATACTTAATATAAACATGGCTATAAAGAGTAATCTAGTAGATAATTTGATCCAAAAATCAAGGAGAATTGGTGAAGCATAAAGGAAATAAACAGAAAAATCTATGCATTTCTAGCAACCAATACCCTCAAACTGAAGACCAGAACTAAATGAATAAAAACTGAAAAATAATTCAGGTAATATCTATGGTTTATGAACTTAATGTGTCTGTGTCTCTGTAGTGTTTGTTTATACTGATCGCATTTACCAAAATATTTTTTTTTATTTCATGAGAGGTGTAATCTTTCCCTTGGAAGCAGTTGTGTAGTTTTTTTAGCTGGTTGGGTTTAGATATGCAAAAGATATACTCAGCTAAAAAAGTTCAGATTTTGCTGAGCATTGACATTCTTTTACAACCCAGGAATATTATTTTTCTAGCAGATGGCCTATTCTCTTGTGAAAAAAATAACCACTCTAGAAATGGAAAACAAAAAAATAAAGTGATTCTTCTCCAATTTTTTAAATTTACATCTGTAGTATATTCTATACAAACATTTTGAGGGTTCTTCTATGTACAAGATAAATTAAAACCAACTGTAAGTATAGTATTACTGACAGTGGGGTTACCTGATACCTGATGCTAGTTAGCAGGAAGTGAATGAACTCACTTGAAACTCTGCAGAGATGAGACTGAAACTCTAAAAGACTTAACCTTCATGTCTGCTGGCCATATCTGATGGCTCATGGACTGGTTTTGTGGCCACGTTCTAATGGAAGGGGCAGGAATCTTTCATAGGAGGCAACGTGAAGCTCTTAAGACAGTAATATAAATATTTCTAGTTAATATTAGTGGGGATGATAGCATTTTACAGTCCTGGTGTAGTGCCAGTTATAGCATGAATTAGATGGATAAAAACCATCTCTTGCCTTTGGTCTATCTGTGCAGTTACACAGGTCACTTAAGAGTTTTTTCAATCAGTCTCCATCTTCTCAAGCCTAAAGCCTCATACACAACATCGTGCTATCAGACCACATATATATGACTTTCACTTTTGATCTAAGTGAAACCCGGGGTCAAAATACTTGTTATCTCTCTCACTTTGACTTTCAAAAGTGAATACAGTTCCTTCAGCTGAGTTCACAGCACCACGAAGGCCCGAGCCTGAGTACTTTCACCTACCCCAGATAAGCACCAAAGGGATGCTGAGACTGCAGAAGCTGTAACATAAAGGCAAATTCAAGGAATGTTTGTTGCTAAATAAGAAATTCCCCATGAAGAATTCAGCAGTGCCAGGCTGCTTTGTTGCCTGCATAAATGATGTCTGGTAAAGCTGGAAACCTCTCTTTGCCACAGCACATACAGAAGAATCTCTCAAATGTCAGTCAGTCAGTCAAATAAAGGAGGGAGCAGAATGCTAACTAAAAGGCATGTCCTTGGTTTTATGAAACAAGGGCATTTGATAACCTAATGGGACCATTATACATTGTGAAGCTGTTTCAAAGAGAAAAAAAAAATGCAATGTTTTTTTACACTACATTGCCAAATTAAACTTTAAAAATTATGTAATTTTATTATGGCTCCATTTATATATGACTATATATCATCTGCTCTAAAGCATTTACAGTTTTTATGACTGTAAAGATTTGTTGACAATAAAGTAATATATACTAAATAGTTCCTGTAATACTTCGGTATAGATATTTCGCTCTATGTCTTACTCACTAACCTTCCCAAAAAAACCTACTTTTAAAATGCCTCACTACGCACCACTATTAAGGCTTATTTGCTTTTTTTTTTTTTTTTTTTTGCAAGCAGTTCTAATCCCCAAATTGTTTTTTTCCCCCTAATTTCGTATAATCAGCATCAAACTGTAAGTGTAAATCATGGCTGAGAACAAGCCTCTTTTTCACTGGCTAGAGAGGCTGGAGTTGTCCAAGCATCATATCTGGAGAGACAGACACAGTGTGTTTTCCTTTCCATGTGAGCATAACCATAAATTCTTTGAGGGTATCTGGAAATATTTTCTCCAAAATTATGAAAAATTAGGACCTTATACTTTGAATAGTTTTTAAATCAAATAGATCCCAATAAATAAAATAATAATAGATTAAAGAGGAAACAAAACCCCAGCAAAGATAATGCACTCACATAAGCAATTTAAGAGCTCCCGAAAAAATCAATGGGGAATTTACTAAGTAGAGCGTGCTCCTCCATGCCTACTAAAACAAAATTTTAAGGACAGGATTTTCTTTTTATCATGCAAAACCACATTGTCTATCCAACCAAAGATAGGATTCACTGGATAAAAGCAAGCTCAAAAACTGGTCTCTGAAAGACTGAAGCATAGGTAACAATACAGAGCCTCTTGGCTTCAAACTTCTGCTCTAAGTTGTTACTCTATCACTCTGATCAAAGTCACACTTCTTTGGGGCAAAACAATCTACTTGAGCAAACCCTGGTTAGGCTGAGAGGCTGAGGGCTGCAGAAAAGAAGAGTCTAGTACTCAGAAATCCAGAGTCTCTCACTGCACAAGCATGTAAACCTGCTTTTGCAAAAACAGCAAAGGCAACCAGGTCTGTCATATCAGGGACACATTCAGGAAGGACTGACAAAGACATAAATCACTTTTTACCCTGGAACTGAGAAGACAAATACTCTGCAACACACTATTATCCTGGAGCATCTTGGCTCACTGCAAGTAAGTGCCATGAGTAATCTCACCATGGCAGCAGAGTTCTGTGCTGGCTGATTCACACTGTCTCAGGTACCTTCTGCAGGGCAGGTGCCACATAACCTGTTATATCAGACCTCTCCAAAATGCTGCATTGTGTCATCAGTGCTCTGGATGTCATCAGTGACATATGAAGGCCGCAATAAATATTTTTTTCTGATTCACCTTAACCTGGGCTATAAACATGCTCAAAAAGCTGGCTGCAGGCAGCACTGAAGGACCCCTTCCAAGCCCACCCTGACTTGCTTTAGAAAGAGTTGTTGAGGGGAATGAAGGTATGGTTTAAACCAAGCTGTCCTAGAAAATCTCACAAAAAGAAAGAACTGAACTGAGTGAACCCAGGTTATAAAAATTGTGCATTATTATTATTAAGCATCCTTTTTCATCCAAATTTATTTTAAGGCCCAACTCTGTTGAGTGTAGCTAACAATAGCAATTGAATAGGATTAAAAACGGCAAAATTCATAACTGATAAATGCATAACACTGAGGCTTTCTGGGACTCAGAAGTCATTAAGCCTTGAAATATATTGTGTTCACATGCACAGGAAAATTTAGTCTACAGAGAGTTTTGCTAAAATTCAGAAACAGATTATTTCTGTCTTAAAAGCCACTTTTTCAGTAAAATTAAAAACCAAACACAATAAATCTCAGTGCCAGTGCTAGATTTCTACTTTACAGTTACCAGTGTTTGCTTTGTATTCACATCTGTCTTGCTAGTTGTGTTGCTAGATCCATCTAGATCCCATGCAGCATTTCATACACTAAAACAGTGAGTGCTCTATTGTTGGTGAATTTATGTAGTGTAATTACTTGTTATCCCATTCCCAAATCTTTCTTTGCTATCGTATATTTCAGTCCTGTCCAAGTGCTGAAGCACCGAGCACTGCAAGAAAAAATGGCCAAGATGTGGTAGTCCAAAACTAGTACTTGCTGTGACTGAAGACATATTTGCTACACGTTCATCTGTTTTATGTGCTAACTCTCTTAGCTATTTATTAGCATACTTTCCCACACTGCTGCAGTTATCAAGTGCACCAAAGTAATTAATACAGTAAGAATAGATGCCAATAAAGCCCTTCTGAAAAGGAAGAGGGAGAAATTCTTTGTGGATATTAAAAGTCTGAGAGGGGAACACCACACAGATGGATTAATTTTTAGACACATTTGCCATATACTGCTGCTGGTCACATCAGTTGTGTAAGTGTTCTTTGATACAGGTATGCCTCTGAAGAGAGTGCTAGGAACCTTGTGCTAGTAGGTGTATTATGTGGGTGTACTGTCCAACAGAGTGATTCAGGAAGTAGCTTTTATTTAGCGGGGAGGGAGGGGAATGGAAAAAAAATAATAATAAAAAATAAAGAATAGATTTCTGGGTTTGGTTCAGGAGCTCTCCTCTGGAGGCGTAATATAGTGCTTAAACTAATGACAATCCCTCCTTGAAGGTATCTCTCAGCATGAAAGAGCTATAGTCCAAAACTGCAATGCTAGAAACCCTGCCCTAGAGAAAGTTGTAATACAGTGATGAAAGACTGGGATTCACTTCTGCCACATAAGAGAAATCCTACCATGACTAAACCAATGCCATTATAAATCTGTGAACATTTGTGCCCTAAAGACAAGTCCTACTACAGCACCACATGCTAACACTACAACTGTGGAAATTTGAACATGACAGTAGAAATACAATAGCCTGAAAAGGAAGATTTTCTCCACTGAAAGCTAATCAAGGTCTGTGCCATTTAACAGTAATCACTACAACCCTCATCATCGAAGTTCTTAGCATTTCTCTGTTTCACAGTATGCTTTGTAGCAGGCATTTCAACACCTAGCATTTCATACTGCAGTGAAGGGTGGACTTTGAGACAGTTTTGTAAGATGAGTTATCCCTTCTTTGAGGCAACTTTAGGAAATCATTCATCATGACGGACGGGATGGCTAACATGCTGCTAGCTGCATTTTAGACCTCTCTAGTAGAAGAAGGCTCTCCTCTAGAAATAATGAATACACAGGTCATGATGATTTATACTAGAAATCAGCAAGGAAGCTACCTTGATATCAGAACTAATGGCATAATTCCTTTTCTAAATTGAGATACTATCTACAGAAAGGTTTGACCGTAAGCAAGAACTTCATCATTTTATCACAGCACATCAGTAGGTCACAGAATTGAAAAGTCTATTGTAGGACAAAGGTTAGCCTTTTAACAGACTCCAATTAAGTGATTTATATTAGAAAAATATGTTAGAATAGTATAGTAATCATATAATATGAATTGAATTGATAGCATCCTTGTGTACCTTGATGGTGTTTCTGAAAACTTACCTGTTCTATTGGTATCACTTAGTCCATAAAAAAATACTATTTCTTTTCTCAACCTTATCCTGTCACATCAATTCAATGAATAATCTGGAGCTGTATTTTCATTTTACATCAACCCTACGGCTGTACACGACCCAAGACTCACAGACTTGAGTAGCTGTCTTGACAGCGGAAGATTGCTTGGGGTGTCTCTCAGACTGCTGAGACAGCAGAACCCCTTCCTAGACATACAATTACCATATCCCATCCTCTTGTGGGCAGACCCATCCAGGACAAATTGAAGCTACACTTCCATTGTGACCTCAGTGTGCATTTGACCACAGTAACTCCCTAGTGTACATCTTACTTACATACTCTTTACTTATTAGTTTTTTCAGATTAACTTCAAGAAAATGCATACTTCAAGAAAAAGCATTAGTGGCAGAGTAATTAATGACAAACTATCAATCAAGTAGATGTGGCAATTACAATGCTCTCTGGGATAAGGTGTTTAATGGGACAATTCAAAGTACATCAAGGGTATTTAATCCCTTGGAACTCATTTTACATCTGCTTTATTACAAATGAAATGTGAAGACTTAAGCATTGGTCTTGCTTACATTATTCAGGAAATAGAGCTTATCATTATCTCCATAAAGCAGGAAAGTATTTAAATACTTTGCATTGTATGTATAGCAACAGAGTATGGTTCACTATGGAAGTCCTGCAGGAGCCTAAAATACAGGCAGATCAAAAAGAAAACCGTGAAGTAATACAACTGAGATGTGGTAAAGTATTATATATAAAAACTTCTGAACTTTTAAAAATAAGTATCATTTCCTGTCTAGGAAAACCAAACCAAACCAAAAACCTGAACAAATGACCTCTTCAGTTTCAGAAAAAACAGAAGTCCTTGCCAGAAGAATAATCAGACAGTAGGAGACAAAAACTATTACAGATTCACTGTATGAAAAAGTGACCTCATTGAATCGACTTTAGCATTGTAAATGAATCCCTGGTGGCTCCAACAGATCTAGTTTAGTCAACCTTATTGTCTTCAATGGGAGATACTATGAAACATGCTAGCTATAAAGGTCAGCACTGCAAGGTCAAAAAGCATGTGCTGTCACATCCTATGTACTGCATTTTTAAATGCAAACTAAACAAGGGGAAAATAAGGTAATAAGTCATCTACTGTGGAGCTAGGAACAGTTATATGAGAAAAGGTGGAGAAAAAAGCGTGGGAAAATAAAATGATTGAGCTAATAACTGGAATCAGGAAAGCATAATTCATGCCCCAGATGCTTCACATAGTCTGATAGCTGCTGAAACTGTGTTTTTAACCTGGTCTGCCTTGTGAGAGCCTTTTCAAATACAGAAGTCATCACAGATGATGGTGCTCAATACAGTAAAATCACCCATACTGCTTCATTTCCTCTCCAGTGTTATTTGCTGGACTGGCAATGTCAATCAGGCATGACCAAATTAGCTAAAGACTAATGGACCAGTTGCCAAGATACAGCTGTGTGCTTTTAGATGCTGAAGTCTGCAGATGAAATTCTTGATGTAGTCTCTTGATGCATCCTTATGCCTAATGCCTACTGAGCCAATGCCCAGTATAACCAGAGTATTACCAAATGCACTGAGAGAAAAGGAAAAAGAAATAGCAAAGTGAAATAAAAGTGATATCCCTACTGTTCTAATAAAGAGATGGAAAATCAAAAAACTATGCCCTTATGTTGAGGAAAGGAGGGGAGAGGAAACAAGTTATTTCAATAATATAATTCAAAGTTTAATGAAGATGACAAAATGTGGTGTAACAGAAGACATATATACTGTTTGGAAGAAAACTTTGCGCAGTTCTTATTGACAGAAATCTACACCCACTTTGGCATAATGGGATTCTCTTTGACAGCTACAATGTCCTCGCTTTAAAACCTCCCACCATTTGGAGAAGCTTGATGCATCTAGAAGATGCATCTCTGTTGAAAGTATTCATTAGAGAAGTTTCATCTGGCAAAATCAGGTTTTGGCAGTAATTTCCTCTTCCCAGTTTTTCTCTAATTTGGGCATATTTCAAGAAGATGCCATCTGAAGGTTCAGGCCCCAGGAGCTGGACAATGAATGAAATTTGTGAAGGATGAAGAGAATCATTGCCCCTTGCTGGTCTTCAGAGACATACTGCATAAAGAAGCAGATCTTAACTAAGAACACAATTCCATGCCTCAAGACATGCATATGGACATGACTGCTCCCAGGGTCTTGTTTCCTTTCCAGGTGATAAGCAGCCCATGCTACCTGCATCTGGTGAAATAACTGCTGCACAAGTGCAGTTAAAATGTGCATCTTCTTGTTCTGCAATGCCCAGTTCTATACTGCTTGTGCTACATCAGACTCATGTGGCAGAATCATTGGGACAATATAGGACACACCTGCACAGAGGTACAAGGGTCCATTTTTTCAGAACCTTCAAATACTAAAGCACTCTCTGCTGTAAATAATATTGATGATCTCAGACTTCCTAGGTGCGAAGTTTGTGCACAGAATGTGCTCAGAGCAGGTTACTCTACTTTCCCTTGTCTTTCCTGAAAGTTTACAAAGAGAAACCGGTATTTTCAGATCTGTCTTGCTAACTGAAGAACAGCACATGTGGGCAAATGAACAGTAGAAAAAATTTGATAATGCTTCAGTGAGTTTTTATGTGCCATGATACCTACCTGACTTTCTTGGAATCCTAAGCTAAGGCCACCTCAAGGACTTGTCACTGTTTTTATGAAGGAAAAGATAAACTGAATAACAACACAGGAGAACAGAAAAACTCTAAAAAGAAACCAGTCTAGTAGGAATTCAGTCAGCAATCCTACTATAAAAATTACCATTGTTGAATTCAGTGAGGCCAGACATACACACTAGCCTCAGGCTTGACAATCTGTCAGAAAACAATGCTAGTCTCCCATGCCATTTTGCATTTGGGTATGAAATAAATCATGAAATGGTTTTTCAGCCCTGAAAAAGCTATTCTAAAGCTCTGAAGGAGCCAGAGCGCATTAATGGTAACATTTTGTCTGAGAAAAAGAAAATGGATAGGTACAGGGGTTTCAGGGAAGAATTGCATTCCAGAAACACTTAAGCGTATTGGAAAGTCTCCTGAACTGAGCTCTTGGTATATAATTGAAAGCATGACTTCTCAGCTCTTGTGGTACTTTCCATCTTCAAAACAACCTATAAGAACTACATAATCCTTACAACATTACAGTGAAGTACCCTTATGTCCATGTCCTAGGGAAATTGAGTTGCCTCACTCAGAGGTCTGACTCAAATGTAAGACTTTAATCCCTGGTTCTTAGTGCCTCCTTCCCACTGCCAGGAACATGCTTCTCTCCTTGGCTGTTTAACAAGATTTAGATCTTTGGAAAATATTGCTCAATGATAACATGAGCAGATTACTCTGAAGAGTTAAGTAAAAAGAGTAAGAGAAGAAAAATATTTATTATGCAGCAGAACTGTAAACTATTCAGTAACTATTCCTAGCTCCTTTTTGACAGAGTGGATAAAAGATTCCTGAGAATAAAACATCCTGATGCTATAACCTTGCTTTCTTGTTTGAAGGCTTTGTTTCCCTGGGCTAGTTCCAGAAGACCAAGCCAACAGGCAGAATATCAGTACTGCACAAAAATAACAGTGAATAGAGCCTGGAAAGCAAACTGCGAAGTGAAATGTGACTTCGTATTAATATTGAGTCTTGTTCTTTCAGGGTTCAAATGGTTCATTTTCGCAAACATCACTGGCAATATGCGTACGGCCTACCACCACCCCCATAGTTGAAGAAAATACATTCCGAACTTGACAGTTCTGTGCTTTTTCCAAAGGGACCAAATCAGACAGGCACTTACTGATGTTGCAATGCCTTATCAGACCCTGGAACATGAGGATCTCATTCACTCCCAGCTAAACCTCAATAAGAGAATCCACAATAAATCCTCAATAAGAGTACCACAATCTCACTTTAAGAAATAAAAAAACTAGAAAAAGGAATAGCATCTTCTGCATCTGCCAGGTCAAGCACACCATTTCTAATCATTCAAAAATGCAAGCCATAAAATACCACATTAGAAATCAGAGCCGTACCAGCACCACCTCCTGTATGCCCGACACTGTGCAAATACACAGGCAACACAGACATGCCTATTATTTGTATACAGTCTCTGGAGGCTCTGGGAGTCTGGATCTGCGCATCAGAAGCAGATTTATTGAACTGTGACTATGTGCTCTGCACAGTAAGAACCAGTGAATCTTGTGTTGGATTGATTAAAATTGTAATTGTACAATCTTTGTGAGCCAAGGAACAAAGAGTCATTTTTCACAGTGAAACACTTAGCAATTGGACAGACTCGAACTGTCTTCCTCATGGCATTTGTAGCTGTTCTTTACATTGCCACATAAATCACAGGCATGTATTTTGACCCTCCTACACATAATGCAGCCAAATAGGAAGCGATAAAACAAAAAAGACCATTGCTGGTTGAATTTAGAGCAGCTTTTCAGGAAAAAAAAATAAAATAGAGGCTATGAACCCCTACCTTTTCACAAAATTTGATATGATATTCAGAATTAAAAATACAAAAAAAAAAATACAATTAACAATTTAGTTGCTTAAACTGCACCAATATTCCATTTTTTGCTACTACATATAAAAAGGAAAAGAGAGGGGGAAATGCAGACATACAGCTAGCACAACTATCAGGTTCATTTCAAAATTAGAATGCAGGAGGGGGTAAGGAAAGAGACCTGAATCGCTCTCATTTGTTTGTATTTCTATAAAAGCAGAAAGCCGAAAGCCCTTCCTCTCCATGCCTAATAAGGCTTTCAGGCAATCAAAATCACAGCAGTTTTAAAACAGAGTTTAGAGTCTGTTTTATCATCCATTATGGTTCTGGAGAAAACATAAACCATGTACGCAGATAACTTGTGCAATACCAAAACTTCTGCTAGACCTCTTCAAGAATTCTACTGTAGCTCATTGGCTCAGAATTCGGTGTCAATCTTCATTGCTAGTGCTCAGAAAAATTTCGCACTATAGGAGAAAACCTGCAAGTATTTATCTTTGAGTGACACACACACCACAAAGAAAACCAACCAAACAAAAAACAAACCCAAAAGTGAATGAGGTAAAATAGACACTCAGAAAAAACAACCACATTTTCAACAGTTAGAAGGCTTTCTCAGGATTCTGTTCACAGACCTACTGTGACATCTAGTATATTCCAACAAAAACCAGAGTGGCTATATTTTCTCACTTCCTCTATTTCACAGTTTTTGTCTGGATTTACACACAACTGAATGGAAGCCAAAAGTATTTTTCACAGTTTGACAAATTAAAAATGCTTTCACAGAGATCTGACCATTCAGAAGCACAAAACTCAGACAGAATGAAACAAATTCTTTCAGCTAATATGCAATCTAGTATCATAAAATATTTTTTAGGAAGTTTAGACTGGATATAAGGAGGAAGTTCTTTACTGTAAGGGTGGTGAGGCACCGGAATGGGTTGCCCAGGGAAGTTGTGAATGCTCCATCCCTGGTAGTATTCAAGGCCAGGTTGGACAGAGCCTTGGGTGACATGGTTTAATGTGAGGTGTCCCTGCCCATGGCAGGGGGGTGGAACTAGATGATCTTAAGGTCCTTTCCAACTCTAACCATTCTATGATTCTATAATAATTTCAGGAGGCACATGATTATGGGTTCCTGAAGCTAAGGTAGAGAGTCAGCCAAGTCATCCAGTATGCTAGTGACAGAAACCCTTGCAGTTTCTACCCGAAAGCCTTTAGAATTACCTGCTACCATGTCAGACCTCAGTCTCTAATGCTTCAAGTGGAGTCAACTCAGTATATTTTAAACTCTGTAGAGCATTTAAGGGAAGGGATCATCATGGCACACAGCATCCCAGCAGATTCTTTTTTCCTCAGAAAGCTGCTGAAGCACTGCTTTTTCTTAGAAAAGTTGTAGCTGGATGAAAAGTCAGGTTTCAGATCAAAATCAACACTTTAAACTTGACCCTGCCACCAATGGATTCTGAAGTATAAAAGCCTGTGTTCAAAAGCATCTTCTACAGGGTTTACTATTTTCTGCACCTGAACCCAAGTGGTTTGCAGATACAGTTCAATTTTTCATTTCTCTTGAAAGCCCTTCCATGTAGTGGAAGAACAGATCCACTGCATTGCTGTATCACTGAGTCAATGTCAAGGTCATGTGTCTATTTGATAATCTCTGATAGGCTGCAAAAAAACATTCCTTGAGACAAATATATCACCGTGCCCGGGGTCCTGTACTATTTATCAAGGTGGTAGCTAGTTCAGAAGCAGCAGAAACAAATGCACACTTAGCTTTTTTAAGTTTCGTATTAAAGATTTGTTTTCTTCAGTTGAAGCCTCCTCCTATTAAGTTACTGAGTATTAGGATCAGAATTATCCTACCTGGGGAGGTGAACAAGGTTTCTTCCAGAACGTGTTGGCCTAGCTCCTGGCATTTTCTGGTAACTTTCTTTGCCAAAGTGACACCAAGTAATCCTTGTTCTAGGAGTCCATTCTGGGACAGCTGGAGGGCTGGCTGTCCTATAGGTTAATGTAAGATAAGTACATGCTGTAACTATAAAATAAAGCAACTGGCTGTGAAATATTATAGACAGCCAAACAGGTATTTGGTTTTGCTTATAAATATGTAGGAGCTGTTCTGTTTCCATTTACAGTTTTAGCTAATGGCCATAGGAATTTTGCCAATTTGCTGTGTCAGGTATGTCTGTGCTCATTTGACTTTCCTAACCAAGTTTGTCCTAGAAATGCTTACTAGAAACACACTAAAAAACAATTAAACAAACCCTAGATGCTCATAATATGTTGCAATTATGAGTTTTCTGGCTATTATGACAAAATGTTTATTGATATATAAACTGTTTTATAAGAGACTGATCAGTAATTCAAATACACAATGGACTATTAGAAAGAGCTGCAACGAGTTTGCACCAGCCTTCAGCTCCAACATTCACTACTCTCCTTTCAGATGTTTGCTACAGTTATATTTTTTCCTCCTCTTTCTGAGAGAAACTTGAGAACAGAAAGGTCACTGGTGACTTTTTTCACATCAATAAAAACAAAACTCAGTTTAACAGCAGAGGAAAATATGATAATAAGGAATGCCATCTAGCACTCTCCTGTGCAGCCCTGGAAGGCTGCAGCAGGAATGCAGCCCTGGGGAACAGATGCCTTCAGTCTTGCAGAACATCAGTTTTATCAGCAAATCACCACCAGTGTCCCCTTCTAGTAAAAAGCTTTGCATGCAATAGCAGACAAAAATTCTCGCATTTAGGACAGTCAGTTGGATACATATCATGCAGTTCCAGAGTCTTATCCCAAAATGACTCCCAAACAGCTAAATGCACAGCTCCAGCCCTCCAAGTGCCATTCCCTGGAACTATGTGGTGCAGATAGGAAATGTGGCTGCAGTCGCTTTCCATGTCAGTTTTTACTTCCAGCCCCCCACCCTTTTTTGGTGTGGGGTTGTTGTTTTTTTTTTTTTTTTTTGTTTGATTGTTTTTTTTCATTTAGGAGGAAGACAAGTGGGTCTTGAACTACTGGCAAGAATCTCTGAGAAGAAACAAACTGTAAAGCAATTTATCGCAAGTATTGATCATCTGGTTGAAACTCCAGAGAGTCAATCTCTGCTCAGTCCTCCCTAATGTACATTTAAACACCACACACAGATCAGGAAGGACCACCCAGCAGAGCTCTCATGGCCCATCTACACTGAGAGTCACTGAATTGTGCACGTACCTGAGGGAACTCTGCATGAGCTGCAGTCGAAGCGGCTGTGCCCTCAGCAGCACCAGCTACCTCAACATGCTCCTGATTGACTTTCGCAGCCGATCCTGATGAACTCGGCGTTATCTTTACGTAGTGAGTTTAAGTGCAAGTAACAGATGGACAAATGTGTACAGATGTCAGCAGGGTGTATGCCCACCTGTCCTGAAGCCACTTGTGCTATGTGTCCATGTCTGTGTATGGGGGCTGTGGGAGGTCTCTGTGAGGAGAGGCTGGGGCTGACAGGGCTGGTTCCAGATGGTTCCAGACAGTTCTGCAGCTGCCCCAGCACAAGACACAGCTGGGCCGTCAGCAGCAGTGGTGCTGCTGCTGGGATGGGATTGAGACATGGCCAACATGTGAGGGGAACTGTGAGAACAGCATGAGGAACAGTGTGAGAACAGCATGAGGAACAGTGTGAGAACAGCATGAGGAACAGTGTGAGAACAGCGGGAGGAACAGTGTGAGAACAGCATAAGGAACTGTCTGAGAGCAGCATGAGGAACAGTGTGAGAACAGCGTGAGGAACAGTGTGCGAACACTGTGAGAACAGCGTGAGACACAGTGTGAGAACAGCGGGAGGGGAACTGTGAGAACAGCGTGAGGAACAGCGTGAGAACAGCATGAGGAACAGTGTGAGAACAGTGTGAGGGGAACTGTGAGAACAGCGTGAGGAACAGTGTGAGAACAGCATGAGGAATAGTGTGAGAACAGCGTGAGGAACAGTGTGAGAACAGTGTGAGGAGAACTGTGAGAACAGCATGAGGAACAGCGTGAGAACAGCATGAGGAACAGCGTGAGAACAGCATGAGGAATAGTGTGAGAACAGCGTGAGGCACAGTGTGAGAACAGTGTGAGGGGAACTGTGAGAACAGCATGAGGAACAGTGTGAGGAACAGTGTGAGAACAGCACGAGGCACAGTGTGAGAACAGTGTGAGGGGAACTGTGAGAACAGCGTGAGGAACAGCGTGAGAACAG
This sequence comes from Neopsephotus bourkii, assembly GCF_033783945.1. NCBI lineage: Eukaryota > Metazoa > Chordata > Aves > Psittaciformes > Psittacidae > Neopsephotus > Neopsephotus bourkii. The sequence goes on from NW_026901749.1 coordinate 27,899, forward strand.
CATGAGGAACAGTGTGAGGAACAGTGTGAGAACAGCACGAGGCACAGTGTGAGAACAGTGTGAGGGGAACTGTGAGAACAGTGTGAGGAACAGTGTGAGAACAGCGTGAGAAACAGTGTGAGGGGAAGTGTGAGAACAGCATGAGGAACAGTGTGAGAACAGCGTGAGGAACAGTGTGAGGGGAACTGTGAGAACAGCGTGAGGAACAGTGTGAGAACAGCGTGAGGAAGAGTGTGAGAACAGCATGAGAAACAGTGTGAGGGGAAGTGTGAGAACAGCATGAGGAACAGTGTGAGAGCAGCATGAAGAACAGTGAGAATAGCGTGACAGGAAGTGTGAGAACAGTGTGAGGGGAAAGCACACAAAAAAAAAGTAAAGGGAAAGTCAGAGGAAAAGTGTGGTATTTCTTGAAGGAATTGCCCTGTGGAGAGGACCTGCACTGAAGTTGGCGAAAAAGTGTGAGAACGAAGGAGCATCAGAGAGGAGCTGCCACGGGCTGACCCACTGTTGTGGTTTAAGCCCAGCTGCCACACAGCCTCTGTCTCATTCTTACCCTTCACCCCCCACCCCCCCCACCCCATTCCCAGAGGGCTGGGGAGGAGAATCTAAAGAATGTAACTCCCACGGGTTGAGATAAGAACAGTTTAGTAACTAAGGTATAACACAAATCACTGCTGCTATCACCAATAATAATAATGATAAGGGAAATTACAAGGGAAGAGAATACAACTGCTCACCACCCACCAACCTATACCCAGCCCTACTGAGCAGTGATCTAGCACTTCCGGGTACCTACCAGAACATTTATATAGTGGTCATGACATGCTGTGGTATGGAATACCTCTTTGGCTAATTTGGAGCAGGTGGCCTGTCTCTGCTTCCTTCTGGCTTCCCCTCCTCCCTGGCAGAGCATGAGGCTCACAAAGTCCTTGGTCAGAGTAAACATTGCTGAGCAACAACTAAAACCATCGGTGTTATCAGCGCTGTTCCCAGGCTGAAAGTCAAAAACACAGCACCGCACCAGCTACTAAGAAGGAGAAAAATGACTGCTACTGCTGAACACAGGACACCCACCATTATTACCATCCCTGCCCTGGGTAGGTCAGAGAGTGAGGATCACCCCGGATATAGTCTGTACATTCTGTTGTCACCTCCCTTAGCCACTGCTTCCAGAGAAAGAAGCAGACAGTTCTCACAGTAAAAGAAATGAGACCACAAGTTTAGATAACAGGTAATACAAGTCATCCATTCTTGTAAAACCACACCTCCCTCTACAGGCAAATACAGTCAATGGAATTATAAGCATCATCTTCCATCTAACCGATATTTAATTACTTCAAAAAGGATGAATAAATTTGAAGGAGGATTAGATCTCTAAAATACACTTTTTTATAGCTATTTCTTCACCACTAAAAAAAAATTTATTAGCTTTCCTACATGATATAGGTATGCACATAGACACATACTCCAGGCTACAATAAAATGAAACATAAATTATACTGTAAAGTTTTACATAATATGCAAAAGCTACATTCCATCTCTAGCTGTTCATTAAATTTTACTGCCAAAATGGTTTTGCAATAGCCTTCAACTTTTCAGACAAGAAACTAATCTTTCATTTTTCTAAACCTCCTGATTCATGCTCAGTGACTGCCCTGGCTAAACAGGCACTAGTCAGAATATGGCCGCTGTGGCTTTAATCTCTCTCCTACAACACAGCCCCTTCGCCTACTGTATCTCATTGTTTGGTTTTGGCTACTCAGGATCAATGCTGGCAGCACTTCTAGGAAATCCACGTTTGCCACTTCCCACTCAGGGCACAAGCAACAGCTTTATTCTTCTGGACTGCATTCCAGTACCTGGCATTTTTGTTGGTATTACTGGGTAACACAAGCCAGGACTGCTTTGTTGTTTTCACAGTACTGCCATATGAGTCAGAGATGCTATGGCCCTATTTCCAAAAGCTTCCCAATGCACCATGTAAGCTATGGAATTCTGTGCTAGAAATTCTAATCTATTTTGGTATAGAAACATACATTTAAATTCATTAACCAGAAGGGTGAATAAATGCACTAAATTTCAACATAAGCATTCAAATAATTTTGAACACCTGATGGAAATTCAGTCTTTAATGGCCATAAGACAGGCACCCCCAGAAAACTTCCCCCAAAACTTCCCGGGGAGGGGTAAGACAGCATGATGGATGAGGTGGTTTGATGCTGGGTCACTGCCCTTGCATCAGCATCGACACCCACACAGAGCCAGTGACACTACCGTAGTGAACAGAATGTAAACATCAGGTTACAGCCACCACGGCATCATTGTCACATATACCAATGGCATGGCTAACTGCACCTTTTGGAGGAATTACATCTTATGCACTGAAAGTACCTGCTAGTAGTTTAAGCTAGACAGCATATGCTCCTCATTCCACCCCATTAGTGTGTAATGCCTTGTCTCATGAGTAGGTATTTTACTCTTGCCAGAGGTAGCTTAATACTGTATAAAAGTAATCTTGTATTTTAAGTCATGTGTATATTTCTATCCAAAACCAATAAACTCCAAGAGCTGAGGAGAAAGGAGAGAGGGATCATGAAATATTTCACACATTACTAAACCACATATGTAAAAAAGTATTTGGGATGTCCAAAACCAGGGCAGGTTTTATATACATAGAATATCATTATTGTATACTGTAAATTCTGGAATTTGACAGTTTCAGCTATAAATGTCAAGGACAATTGTTAATTGGTACGAAGTAGATAAATGAGGTGGAAACTAGTCAGAAGAGGTTTGTTTATCTGTTCTTTGATGATATATTACTCAGGAATAATCAGATAGTAACTGTGTGTTCTATGTGTCTGAGAATAACTTCCAGCACCATTTCTCATTTTTACTTATCAGATCTGAAAGCACCTCCCAGTCTTTGAAGTTCAGCAGAATTCAGACACAGTAATTAAGCCAAGCCAACTGGCAGCAGGGGATTTTAACAAGAAAACAACATTAAATTCCACCAGGTCTGTAATACATTACTTCCCTTAGCTGTGTGCCTGTCATCTCCTGTCTCCTCTGAATTTAATGGTCACAAGTACCAGACTGTATTAAAAGAGTAAATTTCCTTTGTACTGGGCAACTCCAAATGTGCATGTGGTTTTAATTGCATTTTATTTCTTTTAAAATGTGTGAAAATACTCCTTGTCTTTTGTTAGTACACAGTAGGACAACACAAGAAAACAAGTGTTTCGGAACACCCATAATACCACACTTTGATTTAGAAGACTTTCTGGGAAAACATGCCCTTACCAAACCACTACAACCTGCATGCTTGCTAGGAGACAGGAGGATGGTAGAAGTTTTTAGAAAAAAAAAATCTTAACTGAAAATACAGCGTTTAACCAAATTGCTGATGTGGTCCAGCAGAAATTCAGCTTCCAGAGCAAAGACAACTCAGAAATCACCAGTTTACTTGCCCAAGGGCAAAGGCTTCTCTTCCACCTTCTGACAAACACTGACACAGTGTTATGCTTGTTTCTTGTAGAACTCACAATAGTAGATCTGCCTTTGCCATCCAAAGGCCAAAGGCCTCCAGAACTGGAGCAATGACACAGAACACACTGTGCTTTGGTTTTTATCATGTATGATGGCTTGGATTCACAAGCGAGGATTTGGGAAGGGCTTTAACCACACTTACTACAGGCACGATGACCAAGGGCAAGTAGGATATGCAAATCTGGGAAAAAGGGTGCTGAGGCAATCAGGAAGTGTCTGATCACGACACTCAACTCCTGAGCTAACTCGAGCTGCCCATGCACTGGTCCACCCGCATGCAACACTGGATCTTGCAGCCTCCCATGCACCTTGTCACCTACTGTTTTGACCCTCGCTCGGCTATACAGACAAGTGAGTAAGCCCTTCCAGCCTGCACAGTGGATTTTTTAGGTGAAGCACAGCTTGTGCATAACTGAGGCTTAACTGACACGGCCTAGTTATCTAGGACTGGGACAGCAAAGTCCACAGGTCGTAGGTTTTGTAAGAGTGTCCTTCTCTTTGATGGAAGGCCATACAAGACCAGACGAGCTCCATCACCCCAGGTTTGAAGATAGGAGTTTTCCTTCTCCTATGAGGAAGGCCTGACTTCGCTAACAAAGATTTGGGAAGACCTTTAGCCATGCATTCTGGACAAGACTGTCATCTCCTGGGTCAATCACAAGCAACAATGACGCAATAGCACAACAAGTGTCTATGCAGGTTCTTAGAGGTGTTCAGTCATAAGCCCACAGATGGTAGCCTCGCGCCAGTGGCTCCGCAGCCAAGCGCCTGTGGTTCCTCTCGTACTGAGCAGGATTACTATTGCAACAACACATCATCAGTAGGGTAAAACTAACCTGCCTCATGATGGTCTAAACCACTGCTATTTGGTTTCCCATAAAAATGCTTATTAAAAAAGCAGTTTACAGGCTAGAACAAGTCGATGAGAAACTGCTATTTCTGACAGCAGATTTATCAACAGAGGAAATGATAAAATAAATGAAGAGGGGAAAGAAGTTTGTTTAAGCAAGTCGATGAGACCATATGGAAAAAATGAATTCATGTTGCGATAAATGGTAGGAATGTGACTTAAGAGAATTTATAAACCATACATACAGTCTTTCACAAACACATAAATGCAGGTAGAGGTCTCATAAAATCCTATTTCCTCCCTGTCATCTCAGATTTATAAATTTAAAAAGCACTGACAGCCAAGTAAAACTAACACATTACTTGAAGAGTCCTTAAAAGAAAAGAATTATTAATATTTATATTGTCTGCTGGTGTGCTATAGCTCCTTTTATAAAACATACATAAATTTTCAAAGCAGCAGATTAGAGCCTTGCCTGCAACAGTGAGCAGCTGTTTCTGGAGTAAGTCACACAAGCAGATATAAGACTCCATGCATTCACCTTGGACTTTTAGGATATCCCATTACAGAAAGAAAGAATTTCATTCTTGTGTGTCACGCTCCAATTTTGCAGATTCTTGAAAAATCAGAATTGCAGATAATTGTAGATATCCTATATGTGTTTTACTTTAGAATATGATGTGATAAATGCATGGGATTTGAACAACGTGAAGAGTCACCTACGTTTTGTGAACTGCTAATAGCCAGTTGCAACCCTAAACTGAACACAGATTAATCACCCTTACATTTTAGGCTGAGCAAAGGGCGTATGTGCATTTTGGAAAATCAGATTTTTAAAAGCAGATATATAACATACAGTTTACAGATCATATGCCCAAAATGAGGAAAGCAGAGTTTGGTTACTAATAAAACTATCAGGGTACAAATATTCTTTTCAAGGCAACAACAGATTATTTCTATAGGTTTATGTAAAAGTCACACAAGCCTGAACGTCTAAAAATGGTGAATCTACTTCTCATTTTGCTAGGTTTTTAATTCATTTATCTGCAGCACAGCTCAGCTCCCCCACACACACACACATTTGTGGGGGGTCTGCCCCTAATGTTTCAATTTCATCTGGTTTTCCTAAAAGCAAAAACTGAAATCCGTGCTTACCTCACAGCAGTGAGAGCTGAAGTGCTTCATGGGAATGCTGCTTCCCATCAATCTTAGCCTAAGTGGCAAGCTCTTCAGAGTGCCTTAGTCATTCGCAAATAATCCCAAGTGTCAGATGGGAAAGGATTCTCTCCCGCAAAACCAGACCTATATAATGAAAATGCTGACACTCTTCTAACTATTAGTGGCACAAGCAGGTGCTATTATAATAAATCTCTCTCCTAAACACAGATGACTCAAAAAACTAATTAGAAGCTTCATCAAAGCTCTCTAGGATCAAAGCTGGTCAAAAAGATTATATAGGACATGCTACTCCAACAGAATTTAAAATGAAGACAGTCATTTGTGTATATTTAACCACCTTACACTGGTAGAAAAGTGAGAATGCAGTACAATATTCATGATGACATGAAAAGATATCACCTAATATTACACTGTGAAAACACACATAGTTTTACTATTTTATCTCTTTATTATTTATATCTGCCACTGAGAAAGGATGTTTTTCTGACAGAATGCAATATTACCAATGGAATTCTGTAATACTATTCTCCTATCCTTCTCCCAGTAAATGGCAACATGCAGAGTTAAGTAAACGAGTCAAAAATATAAAAAGAAAAAATAATAATCACATTTATTTAAAAGACTGTTGTTCACTTCAGATGACTGAACCCCAGTACTGCCAAGGCCACCACTAACCTGTATCACTAAGGGTTCACCTACACACTTCGTGAACACTTGCAGGGATGGTGACTCCAGCACTGCCCTGGGCAGCCTGTTCCCACGCCGAGTACCCTTTGGGGAAGGAATTGTTCCTCAGCTCCATCTAAACCTCCTCTGGTGCAGCTTGAGGCTGTTTCCTCTTGTCCCATCCCTTCCTTGTTCCTTGGGAGCAGAGCCCAGCCCCTCCTGGCTCCATCCTCCTGTCAGGCAGTTGTAGGGAGTGAGCAGGTTCCCCTTGAGCCTTCTCTTCTCCAGACTGAACCCCCCAGGTCCCTCAGCCCTTCCCCATCACACTTGGGCTCCAGGCCCTGCACCAGCTCCATGCCCTTCTTGGCCCTGCTCCAGTCCCTCAATGTCTCTCTTGTAGTGCAGGGGCACAATTGCTGCCCTGGCCCTGCTGCCACACTGGTGCTGATCCAGGCCAGGATGCTGGGGGCTGCCTGGGCACACTGATATGGAAGCCTACCTGTGCAGGAACTCCTTCAACTCTTTCAGTACATATTAAGTAGTAGCAATGGTGATTAAGCCACAAATATAAATAATCAAGTGGGATTCTCTCTGCACAAGGTTTATGCCTACTCTTTTGCTGTACACATTAATCAGGTGTTTTAAGGGTAAAGGCTGTACTCCAGTCTGAGCAAGTGCTCTATCTTTGTTTATTCACATGTAGGAAGAAAGGGTATCAAAGCTGGATTTGGGATGCAATGTGAGAAGGGGACAGAAGAAGTGCAGTGACCTGCTTATCTCTTACCATTTCCCTCTCCCCAGTTCTGCCCTGGCTGAGAACAACAGGCTGCACAGCTGGAGTAAATTTGCCAGTCTTCTGCAGGAAACATTCCCCCCCTTTAAACTGAGTCAGTACTTGGTTCCAGAGTCAGCTAAAAGAGGCTGATGGCCAGAACTTGTGAAATATGATGATTTTTGCTAATGTGAAAACAACTATGACCAGCACAAATGGACATTCCCATATTAAATTTTAACATCATGTCATCCCTAGTAGCGCCCCAGTACTCAAACCTCGGAGTTTTCTCCCAACATCTGAGCAAATATTTTTTAAAAAATATTTTTTGTGAAGGTGAGAATTAATTTTTTCTTGCCATGATGCAGGGGAATTCTTGGGACAGGAAACTGATGCCTCTAGCAAGGCAAGAGCCCCACTGAAGTCACGGCGGTCTCATATAGATTGCTTCAATAAAAACAGGCGCTCTGGACTCCAGCTAAGATACTCCTCTGTGGCCTGGGAACTCACAAAATAGTATTCTGAAAACTGACTTTTAAAATAACACGGTAGTGATGAGCAATACAGCCACTGAGATTACAAAGTTAGAGAAAGAGATAATACCCAGTGCACCATCCTCACATTGTCGGAGGACTTGAATTTGTTGTAAATGTAAATTGTGATTCTTTCCCCCACATAGTTCCTATGTCTCAGTAGCGGGAGAATATTTTAAAAGAAAAATCTTCCAGAAAATTCTGGTTGTGAGGACTTCAGACCCACATCCTGTTACATGTCCTTGTCTGACTGCTGGATCAAGAACATGACGTGGCCCAGAGCTTTTACACATTTTTCCTGCTCATATTGTATTATCGTAAATGATGTCCTGTGAAAAGGAAGAGACCTATACTCCTTGTGGCTAAATCCTTAAAGAATATGATTAACTGAATAAAATACTGAAAATAGACACTGGGATCAACTAACCTAAGCTTATGGAAGAGATTAAATAATGATGCATTACAGGTAAAATTTCCTGTGGGAAAGTCAGAGCACTGACTATCTGCACATTGTTGAGAGAGGAATTTTAAGCTGATTTTTCTACGAGATAGTCAAACTTACAGGTTAGAGAAATTTAAGAGGTTATTAAGGGTGAGTCCGTGAGCATGTCTGAAGGAAAGTCATTAACAGCATAAAATATTTGTCACAATAGCCTGATAAATGAGCTTTCATGCATCCTACTCAGGATTCACTATGGCATTTCAATATGCCTTTTTTTAATTACCAAATGTAAATGAATTGACCTTCAGCATAACCTGAATGCTGGCTCATGATTCTTACACAAAGAAAGTTCATTCAGCAATGTCAGTGGAATAAATTTACAGTCATTTTGCTTCTAGTGCACAAGTCAGCAGAGGAAGTTAAAGCAGTTTTGCAGAGCACATTCTTGCCAACCAGCTAAAGTTCCCTTACTTTTATTTGTAGTCTGTGCATGAATATTCTAGATATAGTCATCAGATGTGCAAATTAAAATTAACTTTATAGAGAATATCAAGAGGAAAATTTACAAAGAACCTATAAAAACAGTTGCACTTCATTTCATTGCAGTACACCTTCCTCTTTTGCCATGGTACATTCCTCATTAGGTGAAATTTATTTATCTTGCTCCATACTGTATGTTCCTCTGCAACTGACATCGCTGAGGCAGAAACTGGCTTGATATCTTAGAGATTTTCACCACCAGAAGTTGCAACATAACACTTTAACACCAATAGTTGAGAATTCAATTTTCAGTCAACCTGAAAAAGCAACTTGTGTTTTCTCCATCCTTTCCACTTAAGATGCATTCCAGTCATCGCATTATCGATGCATGGACATACAATTATTTGCAAGGGATCCTTGTCTTTCATCACTTCACACTAATTCTATCAAGTAAGCTCACTGTGCCTGGTAAATTAATTTCTTCAGATGCAGGCAGGGTTCATCATAGCAGCCACAGAGACATAAAGACAAGTATCTTAGGAAATTATCTCCACCATGTCAGAACTTGCTTGTCTTCAAGAGCTAGCCATCTACGTGGCCCTTCTGGCTCAGTGTACTCTGCTTCCACAAAATGCTTCTCACTGTGTAACTAATAAAAATTCTCTAACATGGACAGAGAAAACTGCAAATATTTAGGGTAAAACAAAACAAAACAAAACAAAAAAACCAGAACAAACAAAAACAAATAAAACCAAGCAAACAAACAAAAAACACGCCATGAAACCAAACAGAAAAGTCTAGATTTTTTTTTAAATTATAGATGCTTACAGACAAATGTGTATAATATCAAATTAAACAGAAAAGTAAGATCATTTCAGAAATGTCACTTTACATTCAGTAACTGTGGCCTGTTTCCAGTGCTCTTGAAATACACTTTTCTAATTTGTTGGTGGTATAAATCTGCGTTTGGAACAAGGCCATATATCTTGTCTTTATGAAACAATTTTCTCATGCTTTGCATATATTGCAGCACTAGTCCTGACAGTTTACACCTGAGTTTGATTATCATTTGATATTTATACAGTACTACATGGAATCTTCTGCATGAAGCTGCCACAACAATCATGCCTAACATTGCTTATTTCTGCAACAAGACTTGCGCTTATTGTCTCCATCTACCAAGAAATGTAAAACTTACTGGAAAAAAAGAGGCAGTTAGGGAGACACACCTGGAAAGGAAATGAGAACAGGGACCTGTCAACTGGAATTACAGCTGAAATGCAATACAAACCTGTCTATGTAATTCACACTCCACACACTCCCACCCCCCCTTTTTTCCCCTTTTTTTTTTCTTTAAGAAATCCACAGGCTTATGTTCATGGTTCTTTTGACAAATGTAATTTCTTATTTAACAGTCTCCTCCTCTCTCAATGACTGAAGAGGCAGAAAACTAACGTGTGCAATTTTCTTCTAAATAAGGTTTTTCTGTCTAGAGCTTCAACTCAAAATTATGGATTTTAATGAAACATGTAAACACAAAATCCCATTTCCCAGCAAAGTTTTATGACATGCATGACATCTGAGCATCACTACATGACCTCTCAAGATCCATTTCTTTTTTTGAAATCATTATGTAGTCTGTCATAGTCCCAAATCTTCACCTGCCTAGTAATTTAAAAATGTTATGCAATGATATACTCTTAACTCCATTAACTTGTTTGTAATTACTCTTGTCGGAGGAGCGACCCGAATCAAGAAGACAATCCCAATATGAGTTACGATTCTTGTTTGATTTATTGCACAGGCTCACCGAATTTATACCATTGGTGATAGTTTACGTGACAGCTGTACATCTTTCATTGGCTACATAAACCTGTCCACGCGCCTGTCTATACATTGCTATTGGCTAAGCTAAGTTTTACACACATATCTCTGCAACAGCAGGGTGCATGCCTTGCGATAAGCGGTGCATTCCTTGTGGCCAGCAAGCTCCTGTTGCAGCGTTCTGTTTACATTTCTTCGACTCCAGGCCTCCTCGGCTCAGCTGAGTCAGAGAGAGTTCAAGGCTGTCTCACTCGGCTCTAATCCTGGGTTGTGCAGGCCCTCATGAGAATAACCATTGCTCCACATACTCTGAGTTTGCAGAGACTGGAATACAGTCCTTGAGGCGTATTAGTTTTTCCATATCGCTCAAATTATAATAATTATTGTAAGGTGTTCTGCAATTAAAAGGTAGAGTAGTGCATCATACCAGAACCATAGCTTTGTGACTTTTGCAACCTTTCAAAATTTCATTTATTTTCTATGCATTGTATGAAAAACATTTTAAAAAATGTTTCTTCGTGTGCCCAGTGATAAAAATGTGCAAGTTTTTGAGGCAATATATTCCAAAGTAAATTGCATATAGAAATATTAAACTTATGTATTGGAATCATAGCATCAGGCAACCTTGATCCTGTAATCTTCCATTCTTTACGAGCTTGACTTTGCAAACTTTACTTTCTTTTAACACAATGAAAATATTTGTGTATTCTTACATGCATGTAGCTACATACTTGCACAATTATACTTGTTGAAAATATTATTAAACATTTTAAGGCATATGTGGAAGAACATATTGTTAAATTTCTGTGTTCTAAAATGAAAAATTAAGAATTAGTGTGGAGTTCAGTCAACTTAAAGTGCCCCCAAGAAATGTTTTCCAATTCATAGAGTGTTTTAAAAACATTAGTCTTTGCCCTGTTGAATGCACATTCTCAAAAGTTTTACTTCTATAAATCCCATTATCTGCATTCCTTCCAATAACATTTCTGCAGAAACAGCTGAAGTAAAGCAGACATTGAGGGGCAGGGAACCTAAGTAGGTAGCCAGACTTCATTTTCAATTTGTCTTTTTGCTCTACAGCAAGGATCTTAATCCAGGATCTATATGCATACAGGAATTTCAACACTACTACTCCAAGTTACTGGCTGTAAAATAGTTACAAAGTATATTTTATAACATAAAGACCAACACTCCAAATACTCGGATCTGTTACTGTAGAAAGTTTAATTAAATTTGCCAGAATCAATTGTATGATTAAAGGCACAACATACCAAACTCATACTCATTCTAGGTCAGCTGTACTTAATGAGAAAAGAGAATGTAACGATTAAGTACCATCAATATCAGCTTGATTTTTTGTGTAACTTATTAATAGTTACGTAACCCTAATTATTCTGTGATTCTATAATTAGTGTTGTTGCTGCAGTGTGGGTGAAGCTATTGTTGCAGCAAGAAGTCTTTAAATATAATGGAGTAATAACAAAGTGACTTAGGGCCAGTTTCTAAGCAGCTTTGTAAGCCTGTTCTTTTTATTCTCTCCTCTTGCTGTGAATATCACTGGGAAAGGTCACTTGAATCCAGCAGTTCACAGCATCATGAACTGCTGGCTCAGATAAAGGCATTAGGCTGTGGAAGATGACAATATGTTCTTCCTTCTCTAAGATATTAATCTAAGCTACATCTCCTGATCCCTACACAAGAATTCTATTAGCTCAGCAAGGATAGCACTGACCACCATCAAAATATTTTGATAGTGGTGCAGAATCACAGAAACCTTTTAATGAACCATGTAAATTCTACTGTTCATAGCAGATTAGTGTGCCCATGCAGCGTAGACAGAGACTGAAGGTACCACACCATAATATGCCATGAAAGTGAATGCTACAGAAAAACAACTTCCACACAACTGCATCTGGCACAGATACCTGAAAGCTGCTAATTGGCAGCACCATACTTTCCATTACTGACATCAGTTTGCAAACTGATGAGATAAATTGCTGTTTTCAGCTTGTTTTCCCTTTTCATTGTACCATTGTTCTTGAAGTAACTCATATTAACACCTTCTGCAGGGAAAGGCTGACAAACACCCTGTCATTCAATGAGGGAAGCACACAGAACTGGCTTAGCTGTAAGCATGACTTTGGGAAGGATGTTACACTTCTGCCACAGCTCCTCTCTGCAGGCACAGTCATTCGTCATTTAACAATACACAGGCTCTCTTGATTTCAACAATGATTTCTGGAAATGAGGCTCAGGTCACCTCTACATCTTTTTGGAGTGTAATTAAAATGAGCCATGTACGAAATACTACTTATTTTCTGTATATTTAGCTGCAAAATAAAATATTTTAATGCAAGATATTTTACATGTGCATTAACATTCAAAATGCCTTAAAAGAAACTTCAGGGTGTGATTCATCCTTGACAAGATTAAGCAGTACTACAGTGCCTTTAAAATTTGGTTCTTCAGGGAAAGAAAAAAAAAACAAAAAACACACAAACAAAACATCCCCCAAAAAGCATCTGACAGGCCAGTAATAAAGTAAGAACTAAAATTCTTCATCAGATCTGTCAGTAGGTCTGATCTGCATATTACCTGACTTAATCACTCTGTGTCCTACCTTTCCCCAGTGGGTGGTCAAAAATACGAAGTTTCTGCCCACTGGATGGGACCATTAGATAAAGCTCAAAGTAGCAAATGTCATCAGTATGCAGTTACACAAAGGCAGTGAACTTGGTCAGAGAAATCAGAAATAATATGAAAATATAATGACCACTTCTGTTTGTTCACCCGTATGAGGGGTTGATTTGAATCAGCACCTTAGAAGTCCAGTTAACATTCTCCCATACTGTACAGTACTAGGCTTTGAGGCGTAACACCACATGATACTTTGGTAGGTACCTTTTGGAGAGAAAATCATACAGGGACAAGCATTAAGGTAACTAATATTCTGTGCTGCCTCTGAACACATCTCCAGAACAGTATTCAAATTCATTATTCCGCATAACTTCACAGTGGGATACCTCACTCATTTTTCTTTGTTATGGAAGAGGAAAAATGGTCTATTTGTCTTGTAGTGCAAAACCCCACATTATACAGGGCTTTCAAATGATTGAACAATTGAGTGCTAAAAACAGGAGGCATCTGCTGACAGCTGCAGTGCAAACTATTGCTGTTCCTTGAAGTTATTTGACAGAAACAAGCAATTTAAGCACTACTTCTCTATTTAGAATATTTTGTGCTTAGAAACTACTTTTTATTTCTCATCTGCAGCAATGAAATACTTGATACAGCCACGCATGCACACACAAAAATTTATAGTGGTGCAGCTTTTAAGACCGCTGTTGCATTCAAGGTGTTATACCGACTTACCATGAAGTACTCAGACTTCTCTAATTCTAGCAGTCTTATAAGAAAACCTCTCTCTAGTGCCCTGTGCATCTTATTATTTCACATGAGGACAGGTAAAATCTATTTGAGCCTGCTAAAGATGTATTTCTCGAAAGAGAGAATGAACTGCTTTATTCCACTCATTTCTGTCTGCAAAAGCATCCACTTGGATGACTCACTGCTTTTGTGTCGGTTTAGGGCACAGCAGTGCTTTATTGCATCCTTCAGAATGTTTGCGTCACACATTATAATCAAAACCTACAGTGGTCATAGACAGTTGTGTGGTACCTCATTGACTATACTCCACAAGGTAATAATATTTTATATTATACCATAGGATCCCAAGCATTTAAAAGCATTAGCAAGTTAAATTATATGCTGACTTTGTGAAAGAGCTAAAGATCACTTCAAGATAACTTTCTATACTAATGAAATTAAATCACTGTTTTATGAATAATGTGCTGCTTAGGGAAGAACAAACACTGGAATTAAAAAATATACTAAAATTGTTCAGCATGATTATGTGATAATTCAGTCCAAATCTGCACTCTTAGAAAATGCTGTAAAACTGCTGATTTAATAACTAATTTAACTGACAATAGCTAATATTATTTATTATGATAAACATCATTTTATGTTACTCTGATGAAAACCAGTCAGAATACAATAAATGGCAAATGAGGTTTCATTTTGTTAATGAAATTCATTTCATAATACAATTTGCTCAGCTCTTATGCCTAGAAGATAAACCAGGCAACTGCAAAACTTCCTAAACAGTTACTCTTAAAAGTTCTAGAAATAGCAGCCCCTACAGATCAACTCTTCTTAAGGTACAAGCTTTTCACTACCAGGATTAGAGGGAAGCTTCACATTAACTTCACTGGAAACAGGATACTATTTTGTACATTGGTAACTATTTTTTTCACAATTTATAAAAAAAAAGAAAAGCCCATCAACAAGCCGTATGCCAGTTAGAACACAACACGCACAAAATATAACCAGTTTTACCACTCAATCCACAAGTTTCCTTTAGTGTTGTTCTATCAATCATTCCTGTCAAAAACCCCATAAACAAGTAGGTCTTGCACCATACCCTGAACTTCACAAGCCTCCCAGATTCAACAACTTTTAAAAGCTTCAAAGTTTAAAGCTAACAAGTTTAAAAACTTTAAAAGTTTGAGAAACATACTTTTCTTTTTGAAGTCTCAGCATTCAAATGCAGATCAGGGGATTGCTAGGGAAATGGACCAACCATTCTTACTTTTCCAGTTATCAGCAGGGTACAAGGAAGGGGAAGAAGTTCCTTGTGAGGTACTGTGGTTAGAGAGCAAACCATTCATATGCTCACAGTACCTCTGGAAGTAGGCTGAACACCACTGAGTAATGGGGAAGGCAAAGTGTCATTTCGTACTTGTTGGATTCTGAACACCCTCTGATGTGAACCACTACCTGAGTATCATGCAGCTGGGAACAGCAGAAGCAGCTTTCAAGAATACAACTGTAAAGCCTTGACTTGGAGGAGTACAACGTGTGATTTTATAGAACTGATGAAACTCACGATGAAAAATTACTGCACCTCCCACAATATTTAATAAAAGTTGTTGAGACATATTTTCAAATCAGTAATGAATTTGACATTCACCATATGTATGTTCACGCACAGCTTTCCTCACTGTTTAACAGTGAAGAAACAGTGTAAAATTTCCCATAAGGCTTTACTAATTACACTAAAATATAAGATGAAAATAGGATGAAGAGCTGACAGTTTCCCCTGAGCGCAACCCAGGCTCAGCATTCATCTTCAATCCAAACATGACAAAGGATCATCACAGTACTACAGAAAAGATCCCAAATGTACTAGAAAGTAATTTGAAAATGTTTCAACATACTTCCTTAATTTGTGTAAGCACAAAACCACACAATAATGGAGATCTGCTAAATAAACTTCATGCAGATTTTGACATTCTAAGTCAATAAAAGTTTGCATTTAGTAAGAAGAAAATCCAATCTAACATTAAGCCAAAACTAGAAAAAAATCCTTGCCAGTACTCTTTTCTGACACTTCTTTATGAAAGTCTGCATAATTTAAGGACATCTGATATGAAGGTCAAGGAGGATCAAGGCCTTATTGCTTGTAGGCACTCATGTTCCCAATACGGACTAAAATGTAAGTGAAGAATTTAATGTCTGTGCTCCCTCAAATGATACCAAGTAGAATAATTTTTACCACAGGCATCACTGAGTACCAGAAAGGTGTGAGAACACAGGCATCACACAAGTAACTGGAGGAGAAAACTGTGCGGACCAGAAGTCTGTATGCACAGCAAGTATTCAACCTGAAAGCTGGTGTGTCACAACTAAATCACATGAATATAAGTGGTTACATATAATTTGAAATGGTTGGGATTATTGTCATGGTTTAATCCCAGCCAGCAATCCAGAACCATGCAGCCATTCCCTCACTCCCCCCTCTTCCTCCCCCTGATGCCAAAGGGATGGGGAGGAGAATGAAAAGAATGTAACTCCCACGGGTTGAGATAAGAACAGTCCATAACTAAGGTATAACACAAACCACTGCTGCTATCACCAATAATAATAATGATAAGGGAAATAACGAGGGGAGAGAACACAACCGCTCACCACCCGCCAACCGATACCCAGCCCAACCTGAGCAGTGATCTAGCACTTCCAGGTAATTGCCCCCCGTTTATGTAGTGGCCATGACGTGCTGTGGTATGGAATACCTCTTTGGTCAGTTTGGGTCAGGTGTCCTGTCTCTGCTTCCTCCCGACTTCCCCTCCTCCCTGGCAGAGCATGAGGCTCAGAAAGTCCTTGGTCAGAGTAAACATTACTGAGCACCAACTAAAACCATCGGTGTTATCAGCGCTGTTCCCAGGCTGAAAGTCAAAACCACAGCACTGCACCAGCTACTGAGAAGGAGAAAAATGACTGCTACTGCTGAACCCAGGACAGATTACATTTGTTCCGAAATAATTTGATCAAACCGTTTCTTTACAAAAAAGGATATGGGACACCAGTTTCACTCTGCCAATATTTGATACCACACAAATATAAAAAAAAACTCTTTTTTTTTTTTTTTTTCCCTCTTTCTCTTTTCTTTTAAAATACACCTAGGAGGAGTGCAGGTGCTGTTTTACTGTGCAGGCCCACTAACTGAACACTGCATCTGATCACTAGATTGTGTCCAAATCCATTTCTTCTCAATGTATACAGTTCACATCCACGAGCAACAGATCTCCAGGGGTTCTGTTTATCAAAGAAAAAGCTAAACCCATAGGTAAGGGACATTCAAAAGTCAGCAAAAGACATTGGAATAAAAGTGAACTATTGATGACTGTCAGATAGGAAATGATCAGTATGGAAGGCCAGTAACTCAGTAAAAGCAGCATCACAATGAATCCATTTCCTTATTTCATATTGACCCTAAAAGAACTTCTAAGCTGCTGAACTCTATACAGTACAAGTGCCAGGAAACGAAATCATTTCAGGTATCTGGACTTCAATTTTTATTTAGTGGATCACTGAATTGGAAAAGAATAATCACAATAATGTGAGCAGCAGAGTCTACATGAAACAGGAGAATGTCCTATTAATAACGTACAGGCTCTCTTAAGATTTTTTAAAGCAATATATTCATAGAATCATAGAATCACAGCATGGTTTGGGTCGGAAAGGACCTTAAAATCATCTAGTCCCAAACCCCTGCCATGGGCAGGGACGCCTCACACTAGACCATGTCTCCCAAATGCATAGACAAATACAATCAAGTTTCTAGACACTGTAGATACATTTATCACTCCAAAGACTATAAGGGGGGGGAAAGAAGCTAATTCTGGTTTAACTCCTCCATTAGAATGGCACTATTCACTTCCTGGTTACTTCAGAAACATGTACTCAATACTATTATTTGTAGCTGTTCCCAACTGTCTGCTTCTGAGGTCCAAACACTGAGTAGTCATGATGGGACAACCACAAAATATAAACTACCCCTCCACATAGGCCTATTTGTCAATCATCAGAAAAGCTGGAAAAACAGAAACCTTAAAACTAATTTCTTCAACACAATGGAAGATTCCAAATAGAAACTTAAAATCGTTATCATTTTAGACAGAATCAATGGCAGAAATAACTCATTTTGCTGTTACTGCACAGAAACCCTCTCAACAGTAGACCTGCATAAGAAGGATTTGATTATATCACAAACGCTGGGTATTTCTGTTGTCAGATTCTATTTTTGCAATGCTGCAAACATTACTATTTCCTTTTATTAAACTAGACCTTAGTTTGTTATACTCTAGTAAAAAGGTCATTTTTAACTGGCCTTCTTAAAAATGGATTACTACAGAGTATTAGGCAATTAGAAAATTATTAAACTGTTCATTCTTTATAATAATAATATAATGATAAGTATAAAAATTATTACCTGATTTATTTATAAATCTATTTGGCACTGGACAAAAGGTTTACTGAAAATGAATATATAAAACATAAAATAACTCAGTTTTGGACAACTCTGTAGTTTGTTTATTTTGTAATTTGTAACATGTATAAGATCAAGTCTTGATGTTAAAACTATCAGGGAACAAAGCTCTCAACTGGCTTTTTATTTGGAAAAATTAGGATAAATAAAACAAATTATTTTAAGTAAATTAGAGACTCTAATAACACAGATAATATTATTTAGCAAAATCAATAAAATCAGAACATGATCATATTACAAAGCCACAGAGGTGAATTTTTTCCAGCATTATTAATTCAGCTAACAGTTCTGTAACGCAGGGCACAAAGACTGCTTTGACTGGTTTTCAAAGAAAACACTTTACTGACTTTTTTCCCCTGTATTATCACTTTGAGTGCACAATTTTTCTTTTCATAAAGCCTAGAATGAATTTATGAAAGATTTACAATATGATAAAGAAGCATTTTCCTCAGAACAAAGCAAAGCTAAAGGAATCCAAATGATACATGGAAGTGAACATCCATTAACCAGTTGTCTTAATAAGGCAGCATGGACAGATACCAAAACACACAGGACCACAGTAATCAGAGAGTTAACATCAACTGTTTGGGACAGTAAGCAGATCTCCTTCAGTGCTCCTTTCTAAGCTAATCTGAAGACAAAAACCCTTAATTTTTTCCCTATACAACACCACTGTAATAAAGCAAGTTGCTACAGAGTATGTAAACAATACAAAGATACACACTAGTTTTTTCAGATATTCTGTTTGCTAAGGACCGGAGAATACAGTGTAATAGGATTTTAATTTACAGTTAAAAAGTAATGACCACCAATGCAACTACTCCTTACGTAATGACAGAGTAATCAACTCCGTACATTTTTTTTGTATTGTACGTGTTGCATATATTCTAGTTTTTAATATAAGACTACGATACCTGACTGTGAAAGGCTTATATTTATATATAGAAAATACATGCATATGATGTCCACTTTCTGCAAAATTCCCAAAGTAAAACACTGGGGAATGCAGGATTTTCTCCCTAAAGATTGCAGTCACTCCTAAAAGCAGTATCCTCTCAAATTACCTGCATACTTCTTAACTTTCCATTTGTTTTGTACATTACTGATGACTGGCTATTAAGTTCAGTATTTATAAACAAAACATTCCATGATCATAGAATAGAATAGTTAGGGTTGGAAAGGACCTTAAGATCATCCAGCTCCAACCCCCCTGCCATGAGCAGGGACACCTCGCACTAAACCATGTCACCCAAGGCCTTGTTCAACCTAGCCTTGAGCACCACCAGGGATGGAGCATTCACAACCTCCCTGGGCAACCCATTCCAGTGCCTCACTACCCTAACAGTGAAAAACCTCCTCCTTATATCCAACCTAAGCCTCCCCTATTTAAGTTTTAACCTGTTACTCCTTGTCCTGTCACTACAGTCCCTAATGAAGAGTCCCTCCGCAGCGTCCCTATAGCCCCCTACAGATACTGGAAGGCTGCTATGAAGTCTCCATGCAGCCTTCTCTTCTCCAGCCTGAACAGTCCCAACTTTCTCAGCCTATCTTCATACAGGAGGTGCTCCAGCCCCTGATCATCCTCGTGGCCTCCTCTGGACTTGTTCCAACAGTTCCATGTCCTTTTTATGTTGAGGACACCACAACTGCACACAATACTCCAAGTGAGGTCTCATGAGAGCAGAATAAAGGGGCAGGATCACCTCCTTCGACCTGCTGGTCACGCTGCTTTTGATGCAGCCCAGGATACGGTTGCTTTCTGGGCTGCAAGCGCACACTGAAGCCGGCTCATGTTCATTTTCTCATCGACCAGCACCCCCAAGTGCTTCTCCGCAGGGCTGCTCTGAATCTCTTCTCTGCCCAACCTGTAGCTGTTCCTGGGATTGCTCTGACCCAGGTGTAGGACCTTGCCCTTGTCATGGTTAAACTTCATGAGGTTGGCATCAGCCCACCTCACAAGCGTGTCCAGGTCCCTCTGGATGGCATTCCTTCCCTCCAGTGTATCAACTGAACCACACAGCTTGGCGTCATCAGCAAACTTGCTGAGGGCGCACTCAACCCCACTGATACATGCGCAGTATTTATGTAGTTAAGTGCTTTCATTATTTTCTATCAAATGTAGTCTTATTTTCATAAATTTCTTCCCCATGCCCTCCCACACCCAACCCATCAGCCTTGCACTTATTTAATGCACAGTGTCTGATCTTTGATATGTTCTTTATCTGGCCTGCCAAGACACAAGAGAGAGAACTCATCCTTGAGTAGGTATGAACCTGTACTCAAACAGATGGAAATTGCAATACATCTTGAGATACTGAGCTCTTTAATGCATTCCAGTGACAAGGAGTACAAACAGTATGATAAACCCCAGACTATTTTCTAGCTCCTCAAGGTTGTAAATTTCATTTAATTTTTTAGAACAGGTTCATTTTCAATTCATAGGTCTGAGGAAGATGAGGAAGAATGTATAATACTCTAACAGAAAAGCAATTACTGTTTATTCTTAAAAACTTTCTTCATTTTGGTAAAGACTATAAAGAAATTTTCATCACTTTAGAATTCCTCCAAAACTTCATCTGCCTTTATCAACATACACTGTCCTGTCTTGAAGCAGGATCTCAATTTTGAGTCAAAAAATTATAAAAACACTTGAAGACAGGACTGTGCAAACAGATCCTACTGCTGGACACGGTATGCCTCTGACTGAAAGACGGGATGCTGCAGTGTGCTGAACCTTTGTGTTATCTATTGTTCTTAAATGGAAATCCAGATGGAAGTATTTCAAATGCAAAGACATGAAATAGGAAAAGTAGAAGATAAGAAGGAAAGAACAGATCATAATTTGAACCTTATTATTCATGTACTCATCAGTTCACAGACAGAAATTAAATCTGGATAGTTTGGTGACATGCTTCTATCTTAATGGGAAAAACACTGCTGAAGCTCTGTGATTAATTCTCATGTCAGACTACACAAACAGAAAGATGAGGCTTCAAAAGAAGGCGTTAGATATTCTTAACAAGCTTATACATCAACATACTTGACATTTATTACATGAAGGATCCTTTTATACTTTATTCTGACTAAGTACTACTGACAGCAGCACAGATAATCACACTAAAGGCACACCCTTGCACTAATTTAAACCTTGACAAGGTCAGAAAGAGCACAGATTTAGATTATACATATTAAACAGGCTCCAATCTCATTCATGCGATTTCACTTGACAATTTTTTTCCTATTTTCAATATCCACTTTCATTTGTTACCATTTCTTCATAGCATCAAGAAACTAAAGACTACTGATTATAAATTCATCCTATTACAGCATTTACTTAGAAACTAAATGAAGCTGAGAGGAACACTGCTAATCTCTACAAAATTCACAAAATTTTCAGCTGGACTATATATACTTTTGTGCCTACATTAAACCTGCAAAAATGGAAAATACCATTTGTGGCCAATTCAAGCTCAGTTTCTATATTAAAGCTGAAAATAAGTCTTAATCCTAGGTGAATTAATTCTCTTTGTTTAAAAAAAGATTGAATGTTTCACCTAACTTTACTGAATTGGTATTTTAGGATTTTAGTTCAAATTTTAGATTTTTGTTGCCCTTGAAATGGGTAAAAATTTTCTTAGTGCCTTCTGCATAAGGCAGCAAGGTTGCATTTGCTAGTATTCCGTTAGCAAGACATCACTAGGAGCACTACAACACTGCATACATCGAAGTGGAATTTTTGCTGCTAGAGAACTGGATATATTGATTCCCCCCCTGCCATGGTATAAATTACTATCTCCATCAATGAACTGCCACTCCTATCAACTGCCAGGAATGACAGTAACAAGGATTAGTATTGTGGTTAGCTTAAAATAAAGAAATAATAGTATAGCAAACAGAAATAAAGCCTTATTCTATAAATATCTGTAGTACTGACAGTCTGACACTGGGGTTATGGCTTGTTTCCTTAATAACACCAGTAGGTATATTAAGTGTCTACACTGTCAGCAATTGCTAATTGCTAAAATCTCTGATTTAGAGGGGCATTTAAAGCAAGGAACCCAAATAACCAGATAATTAATCAGGGGTAGCAGGGCAGCTGTTGGTGCTGCTCATTATCTTTTACAAGGAAACAAACTTTATGTGGGGATTTAGGAAAACCACACACCAAACCACACTTTTAGTGGCAATTGTTTTCTTTTTCTTCTTGAACATTCCTCCTTTCTAAAGGACAGGAAACAGGAGAAGTATATATTCTCAAAGTCTGATCTTGTACTCACAGACAATAATGAAGACTTCCCTATTCTGAGCTCTTTAGGTTTTTTCTAATCACTTCTAATATGAAAGGATATGACTACTGTAATTGTTCAAAGAGTTTCCTCTCAGAAACAGACAGATGCAATCAAATCAGTTCTGACAGTTTAGCTTTATTTTTCATAATAAATTCTTTAATGAACTGTGTTTCTGTACTAATAAATTTGAAACAGGAAGAATTAATGACTGAAGGGAATATGATTCTGACATTGTGACATCCAGGCACTGTCTTGGCCATGGCAGCAGGTGTCACACTGAAGTACCATGACCTGTATGCTGATTTATGTGGGGAGACTTAAGAAATAGCTTCACAATACGGCTTTTGGACTGCAAATAATTTGCCAATCACAAAAGTGAAGTTTTGGTGAAGTTATAGCTAGACATAGTACAACAGATCAAAACAGAGAAAAAAAGCTAATGGTGTTCATTACTGGATTGCTGTACTTGTCCTTTCGCCTGAAAAGTTACCTGATGCTTAGAGCCATGCTGCATAATTTCCCTGGGGAGAGAGGAGGATTTGTCAATGAGCCTGACATTTCTTTTGTCCAGTTTTACTCATTCCAGAGGAAAGATGAAAAGACATCCCATTTCCCTGAGGAAAAAGTAGCAGAATCTATTTCCCCTACTATATTTTTCAAATCTGCCTGTCTCCTCCTGTGTCACAAGTGGAATTATCAGTTGGCTTTTCAAAAACTGGTTATTAATTTTTTACAATGGCCAAATTGAAGTATAGAGATAGCAAATGATAACGAAAGTGTCAGCTCTCCCACAAAAAAAAAAAAAAAAAAAAAAGAAAACCAAAAACTTTTTTGATCAAACTGATCAATTATTTTGACCCAAAATAATTATTTTGAAGAGATAAGAGTTGGAATACGTCAGCTCACACAACATAAAGGCTAAGCACCATCTTTTTTACTATGGTATTTGCACTCCTCGATTCTGCTATTCTTTAGGACTATTTCCTCTCAGTATTTTCCTTTCCAGTTTCTACCTGGAAGCCAGCAATCCTTTTTTGCTACTTTCTGAGTCAAAAACATTTCTTACATTTCACCTTCCTTCAGGACACGCTTTTTTGATCACTACAGTTTTCTCTTCTTTTTGGCTGAATCAACCACACTCCTCATCTGCTCCACTGACAGCTACATCTTTCCCTGCTCTCCCTGACTTCCAGCTCATCATCTGCCTTCGACCTGTGTTACCACAACCAGCAAATACTCCAATGTTTGCCTTTGGAGTCTGTTCTCAGGGAAGTCTCTCACTCCACTTGCCTTACTTTCTCCTGAATCTTCTCTTTCTGGCTGTTGACTCTTCCTTTATCTCTTTTTAGAACAAAAGTGGACACATAATTTTATTAAGTTTAGTATGTGAACAGGAAGAAATAGGTACAGCTGAGAACACCATTTCACAGCTCACAGTTCCAGAATCTCCTAGCTCAGGAGAGGAAACAAGTCAAGACTGAATAAACCTCAGCATGACACTAATATTCTATCAAATAGAAACACACACAAAAAGCTTTCTTCGTCTTTTCCCTATGAAAAAAATAGTGTTCAGCACTGAGAAATCTATCCAGATAGATAACTGCCAGAAGACTGCTGAAGACTGCCGACCTCAACCAAACTCTGCACGTGTGATACCTGAAGATATATTATTTGAGCACATCTTCTGATCTGATAAACATGCCACCACATTGTATTGATTGTTGAACAGTAAGAATGATACTTTTTCTATTTTGTTAGCTTTCTTCAATGACCTATTGATTGATCCAGCTGTTTTCCTGACATCTGGGACACACATATATGATACCAAACTACCTCATGGAGACAGGATTAAAGCTGGAAGTTTCAAACTGACATTTCATTCTGTAAGATCTGAAAATAATGTGTATGTTCCCTTTGACAGAGGTATTACTGCAGCCCAGCAGTGTTGCAATGATGAATCTCAACAGGACTTGGGAGCCCTTCACGTGATTTTACCAGTTATTACCTATGCTGAATTGGAGAGCTGATTATAAAGGCAGAGGCTGTTTGTGATCTTGAACAACTACTTATGTCACAGAACAGAAGAAAATGAGTGGTAAAATGCTCAAGACCTTGATGTCAGTATGCGTAACTAAAACAGAAAGTAAATACTCAGACTCACCAAAGTTATCAAGGAGGCAAATGGAGCCTGTTGGCATCCTTTCAGCAGAGTGCTCTTCAGGAAGGAGCAGCTACCATGCACACAGTCATAACCAGCACACCTTCAACAGAAAGTCAGGCAAAAGCTCATTAGTAAATTTTTCCCAGATGGAACTGGGACTTCCTGTAGCAATACATCACACACTATGTTCTAACACAGCATGCTTACAATCTTATCTCATGTATCAGAGCTTTGTACTGCCAAAATGTTAGTCCTGTCTGAAACTTTTTATAACTTTGCCCTTACAGAGCAGGGTGGTCAGTTACCCAAACCAGACTAACTCACATTTCCAGAGATGCGACATGATTACTGTATAGCTTTTGACTGCTAATCATTCTGTTTATATGAACACAGGACAGCAAGCTGCATCATGTGCTGGTTTTGCAAAGCTCAAACCAACAAGGCCAGCTCCAGTAAAAAATCCACTAGCAGCAAAGGGAAGCCTTCAGAAAAAAAAAAAAAAAAAAATTGTTTTTCAGAAAAATTATGTCATGCAGTAAGTAAAGTAAGTAAAATAAATTTAGGCAGAGACATGGCAATGAGTTACAAAAAAATGGAGCAGCATCTAGAAAGGTTTAAGTGATTCCCTGCTCGTGAACTGATTCAGTGAACTGAGAAGAGCTAGACCTGATGTGGATGAAAGGAGGCTTTATTCTATTTGCCTGAGACTGGATGGATGCAAAGGACATTCTGCTTATGGTGGCAGTTAGGATATTCTAGTTCATTCAGCTCTACAATCCTAGTTGATATATTTAATTTTAAGCTAGGTGTCTTTATTTCAAGAGGTGAATCACACCTTGAAGCAAAATCCTATAAAATAAAGCCATGAAATTTCCTTTCCTTCTAGATCAGTTCAAACAGCTGTTAAGCCTGTAGGATTTAAAGCAGTGCCTCAGTCTATGGACCTCAAACCTTGTAAAATATTCCTGCCACAGAAAACTGGCCAGTCATCTCTCTGTTTATTAGAAAGAGTTGCGCACTGCTTTACAACCCAGGAGCAAAGATTCAGCCCCCTGCTTTTAGCCCCTGAGTTTTTTGTCAGGAACATAGAAGGAAATCTTGGAGTAATTCTTAAAACTCCTACTATCACTTGGGATTTTTCTGAATAAAATCAAAAAGTATGATCTTTGCTTAATAGTACTAGTTATTTTAGGTATTGCATTCTGATTCTCTGCAAAGTCTGTTCACCACATCTCTCTTTCTTTCTACCACTGAATTACCAAAGGACAGTTCAGCACAAGGAGAAATAATTCCACTATTAGAACAGGTCTCGTGATCATTACTTCCCCTCAATGTGTATCTGTCTACATAAACAACCAACTAATTTCACTGTGCTACAATATGCCACTCCGTTCTTAAGGAATAAGTGATTGCTTTATAATCCTTAAAATCACAGGGCTTTATAGCAACATACAAACAGGTCAGGCAGCAATTGCATCAACACCTTTGTTGGAGACATGGGCAGTGGTATTGAGTGCACCTCAGAAAGTTGGCTGATGACACCAAGCTGTGTGGTTGGGTTGATCTGCTGGAGGGAAGGAATGCCATCCAGAGGCACCTTGACACGCTTGTGAGGTGGGCTGATGCCAACCTCATGAAGTTTAACCATGCCAAGTGCAAGGTCCTACACCTGGGTCGGAGCAATCCCAGGCACAGCTACAGGCTGGGCAGAGAAGAGATTCAGAGCAGCCCTGCAGAGAAGGACTTGGGGGTGCTGGTCGATGAGAAAATGAACATGAGCCGGCTTCAGTGTGTGCTTGCAGCCCAGAAAGCAACCGTATCCTGGGCTGCATCAAAAGCAGCGTGACCAGCAGGTCGAAGGTGATCCTGCCCCTTTATTCTGCTCTCGTGAGACCTCACTTGGAGTATTGTGTGCAGTTGTGGTGTCCTCAACATAAAAAGGACATGGAACTGTTGGAACAAGTCCAGAGGAGGCCACGAGGATGGTCAGGGGACTGGAGCACCTCCCGTATGAAGATAGGCTGAGAAAGTTCAGCCTGGAGAAGAGAAGGCTGTGTGGAGACCTCATAGCAGCCTTCCAGTATCTGTAGGGGTGCTACAGGGATGCTGGGGAGGGACTCTTCATTAGGGACTGTAGTGACAGGACAAGGGGTAGTGGGTTCAAACTTAAACAGGGTAAGTTTAGATTGGATATAAGGAGGAAATTCTTTCCTGTTAGGGTAGTGAGGCACTGGAATGGGCTGCCCAAGGAAGTTGTGAATGCTCCATCCCTGGTGGTGTTCAAGGCCAGGTTGGACAGAGCCTTGGGTGGCATGGTTTAGTGCGAGGTGTCCCTGCTCATGGCGAAGGTGTTTGAACTAGATGATCTTCAGGTCCCTTCCAACCGTAACTATTCTATGATTCTATGATTCTCTTAATGGGATAAAGGTGAAAACCAAAGTCCACATCCTTCAACTTCTGACATTATTCAAAGTTCATTATTTGTCAATTACACATGAATCTCAAAAATCTCATCCCAGTTAAAATTCCTACATTTACTATAGCTTATTTTTAATGTGAATGCAAAAAATTGAAATAGAGGTCTAGCTTGACAAGATGCTAACCCAGAAACTCAGCAGCTCATGCTGCATCTTTATGAACAAAACAGTCCCTTCTTTCACAGCTAATAAAATGATAAAAAAAATGGTGTTGACAAATATGCACATCCTTTATTTCCTAACATAAATCAGTGAGAAAACTGTCTCATTTACAGCTTGTCAGGAGGAAACTGTAACTAGTGGATGTGATGTAAAATACACATATAAACTAACTTTTTCTTTCCTTACGTGATGTAAAATACACATATAAACTAACTCAAAAAATCTCATTTACTATTGGATGTGGTGTCACATACAATAATATGCCCAGTTTCTGGATGGGCAATATCCCAGATCTGGATGGGAAATATGAACAGAAACATTTCAAACAGACCTTAGTCCAACAGTGTAAATCCCTTATATTAATGCAAAAGGGAAAAAATCCCCCAAATTCAGTAACAATACTAGAATATAAAGTCCTGCTGGAAAACAATTCCAGATGTGCCTTCTTAGTTCACAAACCCAGAACAGCCACTGAGAAGGCTGTGTTACACTGACTGCATTTCCTGCCCTATGCTGGCAGCCACTTCACAAGTCTCACCTGTACACAGTCACCCACACGTATCAGAACTCAACAACTGCTCACACAGCACCCACTTAATCTCTCACAATCAAATGACTATCCTTTGCTCCTACAATCTAAACTGCTTTAGAATCATAGAATAGGTAGGGTTGCAAAGGACCTTAAGATAATCTAGTTCCAAACCCTCTGTCATGGGCAGGGACACCTCACACTAAATCATGTCACCCAAGGCTCTGTCCAGCCTGGCCTTGAACACCAGCAGGGATGGAGCATTCACAACCTCCCTGGGCAACCCATTCCAGTGCCTCATCACCCTCACAGTAAAAAACTTCCTCCTTATATCCAATCTAAACTTCCCCTGTTTAAGTTTTAACCCACTACCCCTTGTCCTATCACCACAGTTCCTAATGAAGAGTCCATCCCTAGCAACCTTATAGCCCCCCTTCAGATACTGGAAGGCTGCTATGAGGTCTCCACGCAGCCTTCTCTTCTCCAGGCTGAACAGCCCCAACTTTCTCAGCCTATCTTCATATGGGAGGTGCTCCAGTCCCCTGATCATCCTCATGGTCCTCTGGACTTGCTCCAACCATTCCATGTCCATTTTATGTTGAGGACTGAGAACAATGCTCCAAGTGAGGTCCTGCCTCACGAGAGCAGAGGGGCAGGATGACCTCCTTTGACCTGCTGTCACGCTCCCTTTGATGCAGCCCAGGATACAGTTGGCTTTCTGGGCTGTGAGCACACTAAAGCCAGCTCATGTTCAGTTTCTCATTGACCAACACCCCCAAGTCCTTCTCCACAGGGCTGCTCTGAATCTCTTCTCTGCCCAACCTGTAGCTGTGCCTGGGATTGCTCCCACCCATGTGTTCTTTCTGACAGTTCAGTTCATCTGTAAATATATCAATTTTCCCACAGTCACTGCACTAGCCCATTTGTACTGTTGAAGGCATGACTAGATTATAGAAGTACCTCTGTCTACCAGATTTGCTGTCCCAGGACCAGGACACAGTTCCTGTTTCAGTGATTCCCTACCAGCAAGCTGGTTAGCTGGGCTCGGTTCCACTACAAAGGAGTACGTGACTTTTCAGTTCAATTATGTATGAGGTGGATACAGTCTGTAATACAGCTCTAGGATTAAAAGATGTCAGGAGTGAGTGGTACAGGTATATGTAAAATTAAACAGTGAAGATTATACTAACAGTAATCCAATGGTTTTTACATTTGTTGCTTTACTGCAGTCTTCAGAAAGGGTTCTCACCTCATCATGTTATCTGCATCCTAGCTTACAGAACCGTACAACCCCCATCACCGCTTTAGCTATTACTCTTCCCT
>NW_026901750.1:0-57626 GCF_033783945.1 Neopsephotus bourkii
TGAGACAGTTCTTGCTGGTCTGGTGTTGTCTGAACAATTAAAGAGTTTAGAAAAAACAAGCAGGACCTGTAAGAAATTAGTAAAATATTTTATCCCTAAATGCATAAGATTAACCTTCTTTCTTACGCACTTTTTCCAATCCTCACCAGCACCAACAGAAATATTTTTTTGAATGACAGACTACTCCTTAAAATCCTGCAACTAAGCTCAACTAAGCTTACAATCTCTGGCACAAACCATATATTCAAAGTGTGAAATGAGAATATTTCATTTCCAGAGAATTAGTGTCTATGTTAATAGAGCTCTAAATATATAATCATATAAATGCAGAAAGACAAATCTTAAATGGGCTTTCACTGTGCAATTATTTCCAGTGTAGACCCGGGAAATCAGCGAGGTTTGTTCACCTTTGGGAGAAATACTTCAGATTTCTCCATGGTTCGACTTTCTGTCTAATATTACATGCAGAAAAACAGGCAGGTTGTGGATTTTGTTAAGCTTTGTCAGATCTCTAAAGCATCATGACTCTCTCCTTTTCTGCTTCCCTCTTGGATTTTTATATAGCGTAATGTAGATGCCAAACAAAGGGTCTTCAAGGGGTGTTTAATTTGGAACACACCCAGCTTCAAACACTTGTTAGGACAATATCTCATCTAGGGAGAGATACACTTCTCTACAGGTAGGGAAAATAAGTTTCAAGATTCTTGGTTTCTTGAACTTAAGCCAGATCTGTCTGTGAATCTCTTATTCAGCAGAGCAGAGTTTTACTTAGACAATACACTTCATAAAATCACAGACATTGATCTGGTTGGGTTTCCCTGTTCTAAGAAGGGCTTGAAACTACTGTTGTCTCTTGAAAGTTGATCTGAGGCCAAAAGTTATCAGACCATGTGAAGTAGTTAGTTGAGCTCTTTTGAGTTTATTGAATTGCTAATGTGCATTAAACTCTGAAATTGTGTGTTCCAGAATTGTTAAGCATCTGATTTCCTCTCTGAAGTGCACCACAGTTCAGACAAAGCTAATATTTTCGCTACTCTTTCCTTTTTTTTTTTATGCCTTATCTCATATATATATATTCATGTATACTCATTTATATTTATGAAATAAAATTTACATTATGTCTAGAGAAAGGAAATCCTAAATTAGTAACTACTAATTACTTGATTCAAATAGTGGGAGAGGAATCCAGATGACATATGTGTCTCAGAGAGAAAGTGTGGAGAGTTTTATTGATACATGGCTTGGAGAGCGGGGGCATGAAGAGCAGGTACGACTTGTGGGCCAGTAACAGGAGCAAGGTGTAAGCAACAGCCAGGCAACCAATCATAGGCAAGGTCACTGTGTCCTTGTGCCGGCTGGAAAGTCCCTAATTGCAATAACAGGGTGTAAAAAGAGGCTCTAGCTTGCTAAAGTTAACCACAAGAGGGGTGGCGCTGACAGTTAGCAATTAACCAATAATGAGCTCATTATAGATGCTATATAACCTGTAACCGAGCGCTCAATAAACGAGACTAGTTGCATTATAGGATGGACTTGTCTCCCGTCGTTTTCCCACAAGAAAGAAAATAGATTTGTCAACACCTATCATCTGAAGTAATACCAGATTTTTTACCTTTGTTTGAATTAGTGAATTATGTCTTTGAAATGCAAGTATTTTATTGAACATTAAGCAGGTGAAGTGATTTAACTCTTAAGGGAAAAAAACCCTAGTAAAATAAAAAGCAAAATTACACAAACTCCTGATTCAAATTTAGATCTAAAAAAATATTTCACAGAACTTTCTAGCTGCATCAAAAGGAGCATGACCAGCAGGTCAAAGGAGGTGATCCTGCCCCTTTATTCTGCTCTCATGAGACCTCACTTGGAGTATTGTGTGCAGTTCTGGTGTCCTCAACATGAAAAGGACATGGAACTGTTGGAACAAGTCCAGAGGAGGGCCACGACAATGATCAGGGGACTGGAGCACTTCCCATATGAAGATAGGCTGAGAAAGTTGGGGCTGCTCAGCCTAGAGAAGAGAAGGCTGCGTGGAGACCTCAGAGCAACCTTCCAGTATCTGAAGGGGGCCTATAGGGATGCTGGGGAGGGACTCTTCCTTAGGGACTGTAGTGGTAGGACAAGGGGTAACGGGTTCAAACTTAAACAGGGGAAGTTTAGATTGGATATAAGGAGGAAATTCTTCCCTGTTAGGGTGGTGAGGCCCTGGAATAGGTTGCCCAGGGAAGCTGTGAATGCTCCATCCCTGGCAGTGTTCAAGGCCAGGTTGGATGAGGCCTTGGGTGATATGGTTTAGAGTGAGGTGTCCCTGCCCATGGCAGGTGGGTTGGAACTTGATGATCTTAAGGTCCTTTCCAACCCTAACTATTCTATGATTCTATGATTCAGCTTTGTTTCTATTTTATAGCCATTTTCTGTGTGAATATTTTAACACATATATTGATGGCTGGAAAAACACCAATGAGAAAAAACATAAACAAATACTACATGTGCAAGAAGAAAATTCTAAATTACTAGGTACTTCATTAGAAGTATTTGGGGACTACCAGATTTTAAGCCTTTATTCTTCAAAAAACATACTGCTTATATTTTTACACAATAAAAATCAATTAATACACATTCTGGATGTAGAAATGTTTGCACATATTTCTAAATTACATCAGTTCAAATGGAATGTTAATCCATTCTTAAGTGTATTGCTAAATTGGGTCCATGCTGACCTTTATGACTAAATATACATAAGCTTGTGAACAAGCTACATGTTAAGGTTTACATTCAAGATATAGCCTATGAATACTTTCCCAAGAGCAAACATTTGAAAAACGCAATTTGATCAGTTCATGAACAGAATACCAGACCAAGCTAATTAAGTAACTATAACCTTAAGGTATACAGAGCTGAAATTTTTTGCAAGTGGAGAAAATGCAACTGCCTGTGTTCAAATATATGTACATATTTACAGGGTTAGGTATTCAGACCATCATTACAATTTGTTCTATTTTTTTTCTATTCAAAACTGTCCTAATGTATCTCTTAAAATTGTGCTTAATCTTTGCATTGTAAGACAGTAATGGGCATAGAGATTTTTTTTTTCCACAGTTGGGATCAGTATTCAAGAAAGATTCCCATAGTCCGTTTCTGTGGCTGACTAAAAGTCTGTCACAGCCCCCTAAAACCCAAAAAAAAAAAAAAAAAGTCCCAGCTCAATAATTTAATTTTAAAGTCCCTATGTGAAGAAAGTTTGCTTGGTAGATTTACTGAAAATTTTACTGACAGAGAGTATTAAATACAAATGTACTGATGGCCAAGACTGATGGATGATTTGATCAGCTCTGGATCTAGTTCTGTATGCTGGTTTGTGAAAAATGTTTTGCATTTTTTTCTGTTGTTCTTAAATGGCAAATCTCCCAATTTTTCTGATCTCTTCAAGTGACCACTCACAGCTGTACACGGCAAAATCATCTGATTAACAATAAAATGCTACATCTAAGGTTATTCCTTTACAGTAAATTAAGAAAGTCTAGCAATACCTAAATGCAGTTCCTCTCATCGTAAAAAATATTCCTAAAACACTGCTGAGTATTTACACACTGGAAATGCCTATTTCTCTCCACTGACTAAAAAAAAAAACCAAAAAAACTCCAGTATGCACAGTCCAGTACTAAAACTGATACGGTGTAATCTAAAGTTAGGTGACAAAATCCAAGATAATTCTTTGCTTGGTTTCAAAATCAAAGAAAGTTTTGTCAGTTTAAGCACATTTTTGGATAAATACTTTTTTTATCAACACAGGTTTAAAATGTCTTGATTCTATTGTCCCATTTTTGATTTAAGATCTGAGGTATACTGCTCCAGCAAAATTAAAATTAGCCTGTAGAATAAATTTTCACTGAGAAAATACTAAATGCCTTGTATCAAATATTCTTTTATGTTATAATCCTCCTACAAGAAAGTTATCACCATTACAGGTTTTCTTTTTTTTTTTTTTTTTTGAGAAATTAAGAGAGAAATATTGCTTTCCAGTCATGGAAAGACTAGCAGTCTTCACTAGAGACTCTAATTCTAACAGACATGACTAAATAGAAGTTAAGAAGCAATCTTGACAAAGTAATTACATTTTTGCAGGTGAAAATCTGGGTCTCTGGCTGTCCTAGCAAGAATTTCATTTTGAAGAAGATTTAATTTAGAACATATTTCTCAATGGGATCTTTAATTATTCTGAATTCTACTATTAATCAAAACATTAAATGTCAGCACTAAATTTTTTACACATTTTCTGATTCAGTCTGCTCCTGAAAATGTCTGTAGTGTTTTTTGAATCCCAGTTCTCATTAGCTGTTTCTACAACTCATATCTGATTTGTATACTTAACTGAATAAAATGACACTATGTCCCAAAGAATATGGAGTTTATTAAAGCTGTACCTTCTTTTCTTGTGTACAGTAGCACTATGCAGCTTCTTTAAACTATGTAATACATTAAAAAAATACAATCAAAGAAGGTAGGAATTAGATGTGAAAGCTCATGAAAAGGGAAATCTGAGGTTTCTAAAGCAGTTTTCAGCTCCAAATTTTTTAAATGCCCCAGTGCCTCTTTAATTCTGACCTCCGGCCTTTACCTATTTGCCTTGCATTAGTCAAACCCTATGTTTTATAATTAGGTAGAAAATGAGATTTTGAGACATATAATTAAAATATTAAGGTTTTACTGTGTGCATGGAGAAAAACATCCTTTCTGCTCTGTATGTTCTGTAGGGATTATCCTTTTCACAGAGAAGTGTAAAAAGACGGCCAGATTTTAGTAAAAATTGCTTTTTATGGATTTTTCACAAAATAAATTGTGGGGAATTTTATTGACATGAAATCCTGGAAATGGGTATATTAAAGCTAATGGGTAAGGCAAACCTTATGAACAATAATTCTGTCATAATGAGCCACGATAGTGGCAGCACATTACTCCCCAAAAAGGCTGTGTTCACACATAATCCCTCTCCCTCCCTCTCTCTGGAGACAAGACCTGGAGGTCTTCACTGGAGGAAAACAGTTGGTCTAATTTCATCCTTATGTGTACCTTGTTCTCCTGACGAGAAGCAGAAAGAAGTAACATTGGAAGTTTAACATCAGTATAAGTGATCAGTAACAAAGTTTCTATTTGTGTTCCATAGTACACCTTCATTCAGGGCCATGTTTCTAGGGTTCAGATCAAAATCTTTCCTGAGCTATTTCACTTTAGTGAGTTATCCCATAGTATGCTGTAGAATTTTTAGAAGCAAAACCACAATATGTTATGTCCAAAACTAAACAGCCTTGCTAAGAAAACTGAATAGCTGAATATAGTTCTTCATAGCTGTCCTCACTAAAAATAAAAACATGTAAAATTTAATTACATAAAATTCATGTTCTATTATCTGGTGAGCTAGATGCGAATAGGATCTTGAAGAAAAACCTCACTCCATACTTAGTAAACTTTAATTTGAATAAAAGCCTCAATAATTTCTTACTCCGTTCATGTATCTACTGACAATGTAGCGGATTGATACCGCTAAATTATTATCTCTTATCGAAATTTCAGAGCAGATCTGGATTAAGATTTCACAAACCAATTATATTAATGGAACATAGAATCATAGAACCATAGAATAGTTAGGGTTGGAAAGGACCTAAGATCATCTAGTTCCAGCCCCCCTGTCATGGGCAGGGACACCTCACACTAAACTATGTTGCCCAAGGCTCTGTCCAACCTGACCTTGAACACTGCCAGGGATGGAGCATTCACAGCTTCCCTGGGCAACCCATTCCAGTGCCTCACCACCCTAACAGGAAAGAATTTCCTCCTTATACCCAATCTAAACTTCCTCTGCTTTAACTTTGAACCCACTACCCCTTGTTTTATCACTACAGTCCATAATGAAGAGTCCATCCCCAGTATCCCTATATGCCCCCTTCAGACACTGGAAGGCTGCTATGAGGTCTCCATGCAGCCTTCTCTTCTCCAGGCTGAACAGCCCCAACTTTCTCAGCCTATCTTCATATGGGAGGTGCTCCAGTCCCCTGATCATCCTCCCGGCCCTTCTCTGGACTTGTTCCAACAGTTCCATGTCCTTTTTATGTTGAGGACACCAGAACTGCACACAATACTCCAAGTGAGGTCTCACAAGAGCAGAGTAGAGGGGCAGGATCACCTCCTTCGACCTGCTGGTCATGCTCCTTTTGATGCAGCCCCTGATACGGTTGGCTCTCTGGTCTGCAAGCATACACTGATGGCTCATGTTCATTTTCTTATCAACCAATACCCCAGCATCAAGGACCCATCAGATTTCAGAGGCCAGATGAAGCTGAAGAAACTGAAAAACTGCTGGAGTGGGTAAAAATAGACATGGAAAATAGATATGTAAATTCTGTATGCCAGAATAACCATGCTAGATTAATTACTTCAATATTAAGACCACTTTCAGTGGCTTCTCTGGTTTTGAATACGTGCCTTACCTGTGTAGCTTTTTCCTAATTTATTTATAGAAATACTTTAAAGAATACCTTTAGAGATAAGGAAAGAAAAACAGGGATATAATGACAAAAAAAATTATACTATATGGCCCAAGGGAAACCCATTACATTTCAAGCAAATCAATTCTATTTGTTTTCCTTTCTACTGATGTATTTTTAATGGAGATGTCCTGCCCCGTTACAGGTATTAAATGATGGAGAGCGTTCGATGTTACATTTAGCTGTGAAAGAAGTCAGATTAAACCAGAGAGTTGGCAGGCTGAGTGGCAGAGGGCACAGACAAAAGGTGTGGGAGCAGAAAGTAAAAAAGGAATCATAAATGCCTTTCCCTATGTTCTCTCATTTGCTTTGATCACAGTCTCCTCCAGTATGTTTAAGAGGTTTGAAAATGGTTGAGATAGCACATCATGCTGAACTGTTGCACTAACAACAAACTAAAAAATATAGATGTGGAAGGATAGGGAATACAAATAGGTAGAGAGGTGTGGAGGAAGGGAAGAAGTTGCCGTTTCAGAGAATAAAGGCTGAAGAGGGCACAAAATAACAGGAAAAAGGGAAGAAAAGATGAGGATACTGAAAAAGCAACACTCAATATGTAGAGAATATCAGGGATTAGGAAAAGTAAGACTGAGTCAGAAATGGATTTTACACGCTTTGGTTGCTTTTCATACTAAAACCATGAAGGGACCAAAACCTTACCTGGAATAAATCGGTGATGGTTGACTTTGATGCAGTTATAGTCAATCTCCACTAGCAAATATTGTGACCTCAAGGTTTTGGAAGAGAATTATAGATTTGAGAATAATTAAATAAGGATGCAGCGAATTTGGATTTTCTCACTGCAACCTTTATTTGCAAAAAGTGACACCCATGACTTTGTAGGTGAAAAATCACTCAATGGTTCCACTTTTTAAAAAGACAAAGAGTTAATTCCTAACAGGAGAGAGCAAAATCCATGCCCTTCAAGGACAGACTTCTTTAAAGGTAATGATTTTGGTAACTTCTGACTGAGATGTAAGCACAGGGATCAATGAAAACATACTTTGCTTCCTATGTCTCACTTTAATTTGTACTATGCTAGTTATCTGAAATGAAAATATAAAGGGCAGCACCCTCTCACTCCCAAAACCTGGTAGTGTGGCTACGCAGTGAAGGGGAAATTCTAATTGTAGCATCTCTGTAACTTCTCATACATCAAACCAGAGCAATATCACCATAAACAGCATTATGACACTTGTGCATCAATGTCAGTCAGGTGAACACAGATGTAAAAAATATCAAGAGTGAACAACCAACCCATAAGGTGGATTTCCTAATGTTTTGTTCAGCCTAGCCTGTTTTGGTTTTTTCTAGGTTTGGGGGGGAGTGTTTTTGGTTTTCTTTTAAGCAGTGGTGTTTCTTATCTTTCTTGAGAATGATGTTCTTCAATCTCAGGACAATTTTTTATGAATGGAAATGTTCAAGCTTAAGAGTGTGTTGCCTACTCATCACTGTAACTCCACATGTGCATACCTGTAGTCTTTCAGTGCTGCACTGCAGAAAAATTACTGGTTTAGTCTGGAGTACAAATAGCCACAGAGAAAGAAATTATTACACTAAAATTCAGTGTAATTCACTGTTTAGCAGCTTTCCCATATACGAACCATAAAGCCAAAAGGGTTTTCTGCTCAGTTATTGTCCAGCAAATTCAGTGGCATCAAAGCTCTTCCCAGTATGAAAGCATTGAAATATATTCTTATTAGAACTCTTCTTAATTTTCCTAGACTGCCTTTTAAAAATATGTTAATTCTGATTAACAGTAAGCCACTGGCTTTTTAACCAAAGATGGATGGAATCCATAAAATCTGCAAAGAGGTGACCAGTTATTTTATGGCAAGTTTACTTAAAATAAATACCCAAATAATAACAACAATAATAACAAAAATAAAGTCTTATATCTCTGTAAAACCCTATTTTTTCATTTGAATAACAAATTCATTTATGAAATCCAATTTTTTACTACTATTTACACCTTACTGAGGTTTTTAAATATGAGGGGTGTATTGGGGTCTATTTGTGATTTTGTTGTTCTTTTTAAACATCAATTTTAGGTCATGAATTAAAAAAAGAATGAAAAAGTACTACTGATTAAATTGTAGAAATTTCCTGTTGTAAAACCTTGAATCACATTCTTGCTCAAGTTTTGTTGATCAGCTGTTTTAAACTTTCATATGTTTGCCTGATTAATAGTGAATCTTCAGAATTTCTTTCTGGTCTATAATTTGAAAGTTATGGATGCATAAAGCATTTGAATCTGTTCCAAAGCGTTGTGTTCAAACCGACAAACCCAGGTGTTTTGATCACATGCTGCCAAAGACATACGCAGCAATAAATGTATCTTCCATCTATTGCTACTGCCTGCCTACCCAAAAACCACACAGAATAAGTTAAAGTTCTTATGGAGTAAAAAGTATCACAAATGCCAGACATGGATCCTTTCATCACTTAGATTTTTCAAGGCAGAGTCCAGGACAGAAGAAATGAACGATAAGGAAACATGCCTTTTATGGGCTTATGTGACAATAAAAGTTACATAATATGATCTTGTATAAAATCTAATCTGACCTCATATAAAATCAAATCTGACTTTATTTAGCTGTGGCTTGCCCTATCCCAAGTTGGATTTTATGCTTACACACTGAGGAGCTATTCAGAATACTTTCACTATGAGGTCTTGCAATACGGCAGGATGCTCAAAAAGGTAGTGGAGTCTCAACCTTTGAGGTTTCCAAGACCTGACAGGAAAAAGTCCTGAGCAACTTACTCTGATTCCATAGCTGACCCTGCTTTGAGCAGGAAGGTGAACTAGAGACCTCCTGTGGTCCCTTCCAACCTGAATTGTTCATCAGTTCTGTGAACCTGCAAGATGTTCATGATGCAATGCACATATTGGTTGTAACAGGTCTGGATTTAGTTCATATCACTTGATCCTTGTTTAACCAAACAAGTCAGAATAAGCCAACATTCAGAGTCCTGCATGATTGAAAGCATGGTCAAGATTCAGAACTACCTTTAGGATTCAATAAGTAGGCTTACCAGAGCAGCTACCCTTATTTTTTTCATTTGTTGTGTTATGTTGGTAACATGATACTTGCTTTGGATTCTTTCATGAGGTAGAAAGTTAGCAAGCAAACTCAAGACCTAGAGCAGTTAGAAATGGCCAGGTCCACATTTCCTTTATGAAAGAGAAAGTCACTATACACCCATTAGAAGGAAGACTTTGAGTGATTCATACTCAGAAGGCCACTTTTAAGCCAGTGTAATGTTTACCTTTAGTCCACCTCCTATAGTCAGCTTTAAGTATGGGAAGGAGATTCTGGAAAGACAAATCCTGCTTTATTTGTGTGCTTCAACCTTTACTGATTGTTCTGAAATAGATTGACTGTATTAAAAATTCAAACAAAACAGAAACAAACACAAAAAACTGTGACTAGACATACATTGCCTGCAAAAATGTCCTTGTTTTCTAAATTTTCACTTTCTTCAGCAATCATAAATTATAAGGGGAAGAGACCAAGAAAATCCTGAGTACCAATACCAAAACAGTACCTGAGGAAAGCCTTGAGTCACTGCTTATTTTTCTTGAATTTCACCCTCTGTTCATTAATTATTTCCACTTTATAATTAAGATCAGTCCCCAGAAGAGATTTCTCCAGAGAAGGGGAAGTATTTGTCAGTGTACTGGGAGTAATGAAAAGTTTTAAATATTAAGGGCTGACATGATAATATTTAATTTGACCTAAATCACATAACAGCACAGCATAAAATGTCCATTCCTTTCTTATATCCACCCTTTATGATAAGTGTGGGGGGAATAAAATCCAGTAGAATATTCAGAAATCTCATACAGAGTAGGACTTTTTCTTAACATGGGTCAGAACGTTAATCGAAACAACTCACAGATACTTATTTACATGAAAATCTTGCTTTCCTCCTTCTCTTTCATTTCATGGATATTAACTCTTTCAGTGCCTCACTTATTCTGAAATCATATATCATCCCAGAGTCAAATGTCTAGTGCTCTGAAATAAGAAACAAGCTAATAAAAAAGTTCAACAAACAAAACTTCCAAACACATGACATAATTTGCCAAATGTGGTAAGTGATTTTTCTTCAAGCTGAATGCAACATTTATTTTTGTTACATTCAAAATGTATGTACAGAAATTAGTCTTAATAGTAACTAATTATTTCTTTCCCAATTGTTTTTTTCATTCAGTGGAAAAAATACACTTGACAATAAAGGACTTCCCCCCACCTCTAGTTGGTAAATCATTTGTATATGTTGTGCATTTGAACATATTTATTCCAATTAATGTGTCAACAATTCATAAAAAGCTTGTACCTTGGAACAATTAAAAAAAAAAAAGAAACTTTATCAAAGACGTTTCATGAGCAAGGCAGGACTTAGTCTTCCAACAAGTGTGAGTGTCTTCTCCACAGGTTTTTTTCTTCCCATTTCATCCTTGCAATCCTGTATTTAATGCAAAATATTTTAATAAAACACAGTTATTCAGTTGCTTAACCTTCATATCCTTCCTAAAGAGAAGGTTTTAAAAATCATCTTTGAGAATTAAGAATTAGATTAAATCTAAAAAGTTTAGATTAGACATAAGGAAGAAGTTCTTTACTGTAAGGGTGGTGAGGCACTGGAATGGGTTGCCCAGGGAAGTTGTGAATGCTCCGTCCCTGGCTGTGTTCAAGGCCAGGTTAGACAGAGCCTTGGGTGAGATGGTTTAGTGGGAGGTGTCCCTGCCCATGGCAGGGGGCTTGGAACTAGATGACCTTAAGGTCTTTTCCAACCCTCACTATTCTATGATTCTATAAAAAGACAAACACATTGCAGATATTTGAAAATCAGTGATCGAACTGTACAGTTGTTAATATGCTTCATATTACCACAGGCTCTTTAGTCAGTAGCCTGAAGAACACTACAGAGTGCTGTCATTTTCATGTCTATATCTGAGTGAGGTAAAGTCAGTTAATAAGGGAAAGGAATGTTGAGGTAAACTGGTTTACATATTTCAAACCTCTGATTCCCCTAGGGAGAGGGTAAAGATCTGTATAATAGTACAAAACTGAGAATGAATCACAGAATCCCAAGGGTTGGAAGGGACCTCAAAAGGTCATCTAGTCCAACCCCCCTGCAAGAGCAGGGTAACCTAGAGTACATCACACAGGAACTTGTCCGGGAGGGCCTTGAATATCTCCAACGTAGGAGACTCCACAACCCCCCTGGGCAACCTGTTCCAGTGCTCTGTCACTCTCACAGCAAAGAAGTGAAGCATAGAAGACAGACAGCTAGAAGACAATGACAGCTAACAGGAGAGTAAGAGTGAAAGCAGTGGTCTGAAGCACTTATGGACACTGATAAAGTGACAATTCACTTAGTCAGAGCATGAAAACATTATACCAGAATCTACTGCTATTTTACAATTGAGGAATTTTATGCTTTGTTAGGAGGAACTTTTGAAATATATGTGAGTGTCTATTGGCTTTCTTGCTACTTCATTTCTTTATATTTGCTGGATTCAGCAAATAGGGACAAACATCACTTTTTTTTTTTTCTTTTTTTTTAACTGTTCAAAACAAGTTTGAAAAAACACCGGTATAATCCACAAAGAACATGCAAGTCATGGTTTAAGCCCAGCTGGTAACTCAGAACTACGCATCTTATTCCCCCTTTGCTGTCAAAACGTTGAGAGCACTGAGTGCTCTCCTAAGACAGAGAAAAATGACTGCTACAGCTGAACCCAGGACAACAAGCAATTACATATGACTATACAGGTTTAAGTAGATACATAAATTCTTTACCAACCCTTCCCATGACGCCAACTTTGGTCTGTCTTTTCCATCTCTTCACAACCCTCTTTAGTGTCCAAGAACATACTCAAGCTATACTGTTTTTAGAACCCCTCATCTTGTACACATAATTCAATAATATTCAAGATATTAGCGGGTACTTACACTTTCAATTCTACTATTGGACACATTTTGCACCTTTATTTTTTTCCCTAAAAGGTTGGGGAATTTTTGACATTCAAAAGAGAATTGGAGACAGGATGTCAAGAGAGAAAAATAAATTAAGTAGGTCAACCTATGTCTTGATGTTGTAACTCTGCTTTCCAATTCTTGCAAAGTCCAAATGGCTGGTCCTGGTTCATTGCTAACTTTTATTTAAATAGCATAATCTAACAATCTTATAGTATATTTGTTCACTTATTCCCTATCAAGAAGAAAATCAGTGGGCGTCACACTGAAATATCCTGAAGTGCTTTGCCATGAAATATTCCTGTGGTGTGCAATCAGATGTTTCTATAAATAGGTAGAACTATGAAATCAAGAAATGACACCATACCAATTAAAATTCAGCACATGCTAAATCTGTTCCCCCTCTGAAGTTTACTTGGTTCAGTGTTTCAACAGCAGACATAGTACTAGATGATTAATACATCAGCCTCACAGTATGAAAGTTGGTTTAGTTATGAAATACATGAAAATTATACAAATGTTCCTGACTTAACCTCTCCATTTAACATTTCTCCATATGGCAGATGAGCCACAAAATCTGGTGCAAAGATTCTGAATTACTGATATATTCCATCCCACAAATGGAATTTGTAGCAGTTGTGCTTGAAAGTCAAGGAAATGTGTGGAAAGCAAGTTAAATCTATAGTATACATACTACATAACACGAGTTTCCAGCTCTTATTTTGGAGAAGGGTTCATAAACATCTTGTCAGTCAGTGATCAATAAAATCACAGAAAGAATCCCAAACTAACCTTTAAAAAGGAAAGCTTGTGGACAAAGTAAATTATAAAAAACATGGCAGTTAATGCATTCTTTCTGAAGAAACCCAAGTGAAGGAAAAATTGGCAGAAAGGACCCAAGTAATACAGCTTCTGACAATTTTTAGAAAACACTGAAAGATCTCTTCTATACTAGAAAAAAATCCTACCAAACTAGATGACTCTAAAGCTCTCTTTTTTCTTCAGTACTGTTCTCGAAATTATGATGAGATAGGCCAAGTTGAATGGGGCTTTGAGCAACCTGGTCTAGCAGAAGGTGTCCCTATAGGTGTCCCCTATGGCAGGGGGGTTGGAACTAGGTGAAGGTACCTTCCAACCCAAACCATTCTGTGATTCTTTGATTCTGCCTTTGTGATAACTTTACCTTCACAGAACAAAATATAAATCTTGTAAAGTATTCAAAACACAAAACATATAGAAACAGCTATCATAAAGCTAATTTACAGCTCTCGTTGACATCACACACCAAGATTAAACTTAACAGCTTTTAAAGTGTTCATGGCACCCAAGTTATGTTCTTGCTCTGATTTGCCCTCTTCAGCAAACTTTTTTCTGATTATTCATGTGCTAGAGCTCCCAGCTGGGTGTCTTAAGTGTGCAGCACTTATCATTGCAGCCCAAAGATAGGCTTGAGTGAGAAAGTGAGTCAGCACTCGTAGCTTCATTATCACTCCAGAACAGTTTGCCTTCAAACCTGGTTTCACACAAAGAATTATATGCATTAATCTTACATATGAATTGTGATTGCCAATATGTACTTTTAGAGTGAAATGTAAGATTCAACACGGTAAGAAGTGTCATGCTGAAGCAACTCTTCTTTATATATTGTAGCAGTCAGCTTTGTGTGAAAAGGCAAGCTGATTGTGTGGCAGTCAGTCCTGAAAAAGTAGGCATCTGTGCCTGTCAATCTGCATATAAGAGTCAAAAAGCAGCATAACAAAGTTGTGAAAACAGGGAACCAAGTTATGAGAAAACTTTGTTTTCATTATGTCTAACCTCCTGCTACCCGCTAGTGTCCTAGCTGACTTCCAATAGTTTCATTAATGTAGCTTTCCCAGTCTCCCTCAGGAGTTTAGCCATTTGCCCCATACAGTTCAAAATCTTTTCTTAACGTCTAGCCTAAACACTTCCTTCCTTAGCCTCAAGTCAGTGATGCTTGTCTTACATCTTCTGAGACTGTGAAGAATTCCCTGCTTTTACTTTCTACTGCTGTATTGAAAGCATGAGTCTGAACAAAAAAAAAAAAAAAAAAAAAAAAGAGAAAAAGGTCTCCCCAGTCTAAAAAATCCTTCAGCTCTCCCATAGACTGTAACAACAGGATTATCAAGTCTTTTAACCTTCTGGTTTTATCAGAAAGTTATAAAGAAGCCTGACCTGTTGTATATTACTATTAAAGCAGCACTACCCTGGATTAAACAAAAATAATCAATAGACTGTGCCTGTCAAGCACTGACAAGAAGCCTTTTCCTCTTTCTGCTTACTTGAGAGGAGCCAACTAGCCTGATATATGTAGCCTGAAAGAGGTTTTAATGAAAAATTCTTGCAATATAAGATTGAATGCTACCGTTAAGGTTAAAAA
Organism: Neopsephotus bourkii; assembly: GCF_033783945.1. Classification (NCBI taxonomy): domain Eukaryota; kingdom Metazoa; phylum Chordata; class Aves; order Psittaciformes; family Psittacidae; genus Neopsephotus; species Neopsephotus bourkii. Next base: position 14,928 of record NW_026901750.1, read on the forward strand.
AAAGAGGATAAAGTACTCTGTTGTAAATTTATGTAAGGCAATTAAAATGCATTTCCACATTGTATTAACAGATGACATACTGTTTCTAAAAATAACACAGGGATGAACTGAAGTGTTTAAAGAATTAATCATTTGGATTAAGACACTGAGGGCTATGGAAATCTGAGTCAGATCACAGAGGTAATGAACTGCTAGGCATACATCATTATTCATAGCACTGGACATGCAGTTGAGCAAATACTGTAAAACACAGAACTGTAGCACCTGACTTAGTGTTACCATCCCACCACTACCACAAAAGACCCTAACACAAAAAAATCACACACAATGGACTGCAGTTAATGAATATTGGTCCTCTCCAACCCTAACTAGTCTATAATTCTAATGAATAATGGTTTACTCATCATTTTGTTTGAAAAGTTTAATCTATTGCAAAACTTTACCAATATTTGAAGCAACAAAGAAAATAACCATCCCCAAATTGAAAATAAAACCAAAAGCAACTGAGAAGCACAGAAGAGATTCTATACATATTTTAGATACATCTCACTTACCAGATCTCTTCATAGAAAATTGTGCTTTTGGTGTTCATGAGACATTTCCTTAGACCATCCCATGTGGCAGCAGTGTATCAGTGTACAGTCGTTTTAATTATCAAAAAAAAAAAAAAAAAGAGGTTTTGGTTTGTTATCTTCAGTGTATTCTGGGGTCATGGTACAAATATTCTGTGGCACAAATATAGTTCTGTTGCTGTGGCTTATCGTGGTAGGCAGCCAATACAGCTGAAAAAGGTAAGACACATCAGAACTTGAATTTTCATGAAGTGCAGAGGCACACTTCATGCCCAATGTTTAAGCTGACATGACAAAGACATAATTTTCTTTCATGAGGATCCTTTGTGCAGGATCCGACTCAGAGACTTCAGCTAGAGTTTTCTCACACATCTGTGGCACAAGTTTACTTCAGGCTATTGCTAATCTTGTCAAAGTATTGACAGAATCATGTGTGGACATGTACTCCAGGAGAAAAAGCCCACAGAATTAATTTGGTTCTTCTGATTAGATAGTTGTTTAAAACTACAGTATACTGTATCCTGGATTAACACTTTGACAACCTGTATTTTAAGAGACTGTCTTTCCCCTAGATATACAGATTATACTGAGCATATGGGAATGTATACTGAATCCAGCTTTCTTCATGCACCTCTGCCCCAAATCAATAATCAGTATAAGACACAGCTGTATGTAGTTCATTGTTGTCTCCAGTGAGAATGGATGGAAGTAGCATTTCTTGAAAATCAGCTTTCTCCTTATCCTTGCAAAAGAGGAAACCTTTAGCTTCCATGTGATGTTAAAGCCTGATCACAAGTGAAGTGTTCTCAGAAGTTTCTTTCCCCTCCAGTTACACCCAGCCTGTAACAGCTGACCATAATGACATCATCAGTAATTGAAATTGATGAGGCAGCTAACATAAGATTCCCTAAACCAGTGTAATCATTGGTCGATGCTCCAAAGGATGTTTTGCTTTTGCTAGCTTGAGATCTGTTTTATTACACAAACAAGGGTGACCTTTAAAATAGCATATTTGTTATTAAAAAAAAAAAACTCTTTATAACCTGAATTTATTGCCTATAAAATTACTTCCCAGCAGGAACCTTGATTACAATCAAAATAACCCAACAAAATAAAAGTTTGCTTGTGATCAGTTTGATGTGGTAGTAAAATCCTAATTACAGGAAAGAACACATTCGAGGTTTGTGGTATTGTCTATAAAAGCTGCATAGAAACTAACACTCAGTGATGTGTATCACATATGGGTAAGCTAAAGATTATTTTTAAAATCAGGATTTCTACTGACAAAATATAATATTAGCAAAAAATATAAAATCAGAAATCTAAGAAGAAGTTATTTATTGGACAATGAGCACATGTGCAGTAGTTGGATTCTTCCTCAGTAAACAGAAGATAAAATAGACAATTATGCATAGAGTAGTATGGTACAATGCTTTTAGCAACTACACATTCCAATATGTTGACAAGTTCAATTTGAGGGTTATATTTGTTTTGTATTGGGTGGGTTTTGGCTGATTTTAAAAGTAAAATATTTCTAGGTCAGGACATCTGAAAGCCTGAATTTACAAAACTTTGCTCTCTTGATAACTTCTAGACTAAACTAAAAGCTAAAAGACATAAAGAGTCAGACAGCACTCTTTTTAAAGTAGGATTTTATGAATAAATAGAATAATAGGATTTTTATAAATAAATTCAAATTAACTTTTATATTAAAGTAGAGGTCTTTCAGACTTTGAGTTTTCAGCTATGCTTTCCTACTATCCTGCCTTCCTTTCAGATGGCTAGTTTTTTGGAGCATAGATATAACTTCTGTAAGAAAGCTTCAATCTGAGATACAGCTAGTGGGTTTTTAGCCCAGATATCATGCAAGAACATGGCTGTAGACCCTAGAGGCTTCTTACAGTAGGAAGTAGGACACATTGTACAAATCCCGGAATAAAGTGCTAAGCTGCCTTCTAACTGGTCTTTAATAATATTTCGGAAAGATATTTCCTTTTCAGTATTTTAAATTTTATTCAATCATTTTCTCTCTTTAGTCTGTGCAAACCCACAACTGGGGAAGCTTCTGGTAACATTAATTTCATAACAATACAACACAAAAAGTGAAATTTTGCTCCAATGGTGTTGTAAATTGAACTGTTTTACATTGTCTGTTTCATATTCTACTAGTGTTTGGAAAAGGGTTTTTTAGAATCTACTTGATGCCTGTCACTGAATGGTAGATCTTGAATTTCCTGCAGCAGTTCCATCCCTTTTACTTTACTTGGTGTCCCTATCTCTCTGTAACATAATTTTCTCCCCAGTGTGCTGCTATAACTTGTAGAAAGGAAAACAATAATTTACTTTGTAAGGAGAGATAAATATGCTTTGGGTTACATCAGCCCACCTCTCAAGCGTGTCAAGGAATGCCATCCAGAGGGACCTTGACACGCTTATGAGGTGGCCCGTTGCCAACCTTATGAAGTTTACCCGTGACAAGTGCAAGGTCCTACACCTGGGTAGGAGCAATCCCAGGCACAGGTACAGGATGGGCAGAGAAGAGATTCAGATCAGCCCTGTGGAGAAGGACTTGGGGCTGTTAGTTCATGAGAAAATGAACATGACCCAGAAAGCCAACCATGTCCTGGGCTGCATCAAATAGCTTTGCTTTAGGCGCGCGGCTTACTTTAAATCCTATATAAGCACTGCGTATGCAGACAATAAATGAGAACGATCATACTCATATTGAGGTTGCGTCGTTACTCCGGGCCCGACTCCCACTCCGACATCTGGTAGCAGAGGATGGTTCCCGACCAAAGATCTCCGAGACTGTGGTAAGCAGCAAGAGGAGGGTCAAAGCAGGAAGAATCGGCTGGGGAAGCCCTGCTGGGGACAAGAGGTCCAGGCAGACGCGGAAAGCCGGCGTTAGAGTAGCTCTCAAACCCCCAGGTGCAGCTATGGATCAGGAAGCTGCAGCCAACTTGCTCGCCGGAATCCTCTCCAAGAGAGGGAAAGAAGCGCCGGTGAAGCAGCTGATACGATTAATTAAGTTAGGCCAAAAATGGGGACATTTTGCAGACATTTGTCTGATATTTTCCGTATCGGAATGGCAAGACTTTGGGGGAACCATGTGGCAAAAACTGTGGACACCAATGGAACTCTGTCCTAGAGACCTTAAAAGAAATGAGGGCAGAGAGGGAAGTCCCCCCCTCCCCCCCGTTGTGCCTGGCACGGCATCACAGAAGCCTCCTCAGCATAAGGGGAAAGATAAAGTGAAACGGCGCTCGCGTCCAAAAGTACAAGTAGAAAGTGCAAACGCGGTCACCTTCGACCTAGAGGATGAAGACCCCGAATCGGAATTGGAACCAGACCCAGAGTCTCCGGCAGAACCGGACTTGTACCCTTCCCTTCCTGACCCCAACTCAGACTCAGACAATTCAGACAGTTCGGTTCATCAGCAGATGTGATCCAGCCTCAGTGACGGTCAACTGCGACAGCTGCTGAAGAAATTAAAGTATTGGAGACAAAAGAAACCTCCGAACCCTCTGCTCCACCCTCCTACAATCCAGTAGTAAAGAAAGGGGAATGGGAGGGGGTGTTGGGCACAGGGTACGGGATTACAGTAATAACCCTGCTAAACGTTATCATCAAAGATGCAATTGTTATGGGGGAATTTTTGGCTATGGGTCCCTCGGCATTCCCGGTGTTTAACACTCCACAGGGGGGAAAAAAGTGGGAGGCATTGGATTTAAAGGCTGTAAAGGAGGTGCGTCAACCGGTAACATCCTACGGGTTAAAATCATCGTATACTCGGGCAATTATCGCACATATTTTTTCTGCATATATCCTAGCACCATATGATATCCATATAATAGCTCAATTGTTGCTTACTCCCCACCTTCAGATGTGATTTAAAGTGAGCACAGCAGAGGAAAAGGCTGGATACATGGCTACTGCCTTTGCTGCTGCTGTTAAACCCCTTTTACAATAAGGTTAGAGCGATCACGGGGGTACTAAAGATATGAGATGTTATAATTGTGGATGGACGGGACATTGTAAAAAAGAAACAGTGTACTGTAACAAAAACTAGTTCAGCAGCCCGCCGCCCCCCCCTTGTCAGTGACTGAATGAATTGAAATTTGATCTTAGGACATCCGTTTTATGGATGTTTTCAGTCCTTCTTAAGGTGAAGGGAGCAACCTTTTTTACGTTAAAGTAAAAGTTCTGCATCAAGACCTGCAGTGGAAAGGTCTGTGATGGACTGTGGACTTATATACAACTCATTTAATACAATCTCTCTGTGATACTCATGTACTAGAAGCTGGTAAAAATAAGTATGTCCAGGTTTCTATCGGCCTTTGGAGACCTTTATAAATACTGCTGGCTACTTCTTCCAACATAGGCTGGCCACCTGTGTCAGAATGAGTGTGCATTTTGGTCAGTATAAAAGCCCAAGCCTCATGTGATGTGGGGGAGGCAGAGCCTCTGCGGGGACGCCTGCTAAGGTTGAGCCTGCCACCTCGCACTGCAATGATGCTTCTCGGAGCTGGTTTTCTTGTTAGTCTCCACAGGGTCCTTGTGCCACGTTCTGTATGTGGGATTGTGTAGTGGGAGTAATGATTGTCTGGATTTTGTGCTTCAAATATTGTAGTTGTGTGGACTGTGCTTGTGGGATCCCATACGTGTGTGTGTGTGTGTTGAGGGCAGACGGTGTTCTGTGTATTTTTTGTTGTTGGGTTCATGTAAAAGTTTCTAATAGATAGTAGTTTAACATTTCAGACAAGAAAGGGTTAATGCAAAAGTGAGGTTGCTGGCAGAAATTTATGGTTGCTGCTGATTTAGGCAGGCAGCTGTAGCTGCTGCCGGGCAGGCCGGCGTTTGTAGCCGTGCAAAGCAAGGTGAGCGACTTCGGGGAAAAGGAAAAAAAAAAAAAAAAAGTTATTTGATAAGAGTTCAGTCCCCATGCTCAAAAACAGCTGCCCTCCGATTCGGCTCCCGGTGCTCCACCGGTGGAAGGACCAGGATGGACACCAGAGCCAAGGAGAGAAAAAACAAAACAAAATAAAACAAACCCAAGCTTAATATGTTTAAAGTAACCTGGGGATGAATCCAAGACTTGGAGGAACAGATAGATCGGTTGAAACAAGAACTGCTAACTGAAAAAGCGAGAGGGGTAGTGCAACCACAAGCCTTACGAGCCGTCACCTAAGCAGCATCAGGGTGGCAGATACAGAACCTATCTACTTCTCAAGAGCTGATAACCTGGAAAAGGGGGTGTATTTGTGTCCTCCTGCCTACAGGTCCATGGCAACTGCCTGCAAAGTTTGTCAAGCCTTGCCATGAGCTGGACAGACAAATGGAGGGACCTGATGCCTCAGCTGCAGGAGCTAAATGTGAATACCCCGAGCAGAATGAGATAGAGGAAGAGAAAAACCAACGATTGCTAAACATCATTTGGGGGCAATTGAAAAGTAACAGCTTGAATATGTGTGTTTGTAAAGTAGCTATTGTTAGAGGCTTTGATTTTGTGTATGAAACCACCTGTATTTACTAGCCAGTTGCTGATAAGAAACTACATCTTGTATTGTATGGATTTGTCACTTGTAAAAGAAATGTTAGAGTATGCAAATTTGTAGTAGCTGCTAGGAAATTCTAAGGCAAAAGATAGAAATATTCTAATACAACAGTAGTGTTATAAAGCAGGTAATGGAACAAATTAAGAGGGTGAGAGAATTCCACTGGTAAGAAATTTCTTTGGCTAGTCCCTTGCTGGCATCAGCATCTTCAACATGCTGCTGTGCCCTGTAATAGTTACTCTGCTAATCTAAATCTGTGTGTGACTCTTAGCCATATTAAAGAGGCGCTCACCAGCGTAGTGAACCAAGCCTGGGTTGCTCAAAAACAAGGAGGGGGAATTGTGGAAGGATAGTTGCATGACATAGGAAGACATGAACTCCTTGGAGTGAGCAACCCAGTCTTTAGGGTGTAAGGGAAAAGGCCAGGGCCTAGCCCTGGCTCTTGACCTTTCTTGAACGCCTTTGGCTGAGGACAGTAAACAACTCTTGAGGAAGTGCCCCGGGGACTTTCCAGAAGTGCATCTTGCTTGAGCAATGTAAGCAATCCTGTGGACAGCTTGCGATCACCAGTCAGAAGAGAGACCGTGGCGCGTGACAGCAGGCGATCACCAATCAGAAGAGAGACCGTGGTGTGTGACAGCAGGCGATCACCAATCAGAAGAGAGACCGTGGCGCGTGACAGTTGTTGGAGACCAATGATAACTTCGCTTTAGGCGTGCGGCTTACTTTAAATCCTATATAAGCACTGCGTATGCAGACAATAAATGAGAACGATCATACTCATATTGAGGTTGCGTCGTTACTCCGGGCCCGACTCCCACTCCGACATTTACTCTGTCCTCCCGAGACCTCACTTGGAGTATTGTGTGCAGTTCTGGTGTCCTCAACATAAAAAGGACATGGAACTGTTGGAACAAGTCCAGAGAAGGGCCATGAGAATGATCAGGGCACTGGAGCACCTCCCATATGAAGATAGGCTGAGAATGTTGGGGCTGTTCAGCCTGGAGAAGAGAAAGCTGTGTGGAGACCTCAGAGCAGCCTTCCAGTATCTGAAGGGGGCCTATAAGGATGCTGGGGAGAGACTCTTTATTAGGGACTGTAGTGATAGGATAAGGGAATTTATATTAGATATAACAAAGAAGTTCTTTACTGTGGGGCTGATAAGGACTGGAATGGGTTGCCCAGGGAAGCATTCATCCCTGGCAGCATTCAAGGCCAGGTTGGACAGAGCCTTGGGTGACATGGTTTAGTGTGAGGTGTCCCTGCCCATGGCAGCGTGCTGGAAGTAGATGATCTTAAGGTCCTTTCCAACCCTAACTATTCTTTGATTCTGTGAATCTACTTGGTTTACTTCTCTATTTCCTCACTTCATTATAAAATGACTTTAGTACACATTAATACATGAGAATTGGTCATCCCTATGTTGTTTTCTGTGGGTACTGAAGCCCCCAAATTAAGATCTTCTCACATTGCTCATGCAGGAGAGCTGAGAAGAGCTAAATTCTAATTTGGGCATTTCCACACATTTAAAGGAACTAGCACAGTGAAACTATGATGCCTTTGAGAGCACAATTGAGCCATGAATCTGCAGCCTTCCCATGGCACACAAGCAGCCTCATTAAAGATGGTATTGTTTCAGGAGAAGAAGTGGTGTAATGGATCAGGAAAGATGCTGTTGTCAACTCAGAGAGCTGGGGGAACACTTAAGCCAACAGTCTGGTTCTGAGACTGGCCACTTCTCTCTCTTTTATCCAGGCTGTGAGCAGTCACAGAAGGAAGCACTTTACCACTTCAATGGTATTTGCTGTGCAGATACAAAATTTCTGCCCCCAGAGAGGAGGCTGACTGGAAGCAGCTCATAAAACAGGCCCACAGGCAGAAGTTGAACAAGGTTTTCCTAAGTAGCTAGCTATTTATGATATCAAGGATATCCAATAAAGATAACAAAATGGGTGCTGAGTTTGTACAAAGGAAGAGAAGGTGCAGATACAATATGCTGTACAGTTGTGCAATGGTCTCTTCAAGCCCAAAGCTTCTATTCCCTTCTGCTTCACTGAAAATCCTTCTTTCTTTCTTCTATTTGTTCTGTATCATGTAAGCCACAGTGCAAAACTGCACTTCTGGACAAACTACTGATAAATGGTGATTTTTCATTGAATGAACTGAGGAACAAGTTAATTTCCTAAAGGAAACATGTTTGTGGTACATGTCCATATGTGGATTAGAGAAATGGAGAATTTACTTGCTTTGTTTAGTCAGATCAAACTTTGCTTTGCTTTAACAAGTAGTAGCTTAATATTGACAAAAAGACATTTTTCAGGTTTTATAAGGATTACATTCTGATAGTCAATTACTATATTGTGCATCACTTGTGGACAATATGCATAGGTTTTATTTCAGGGTCTAAACTTCATTGGGGACTTTCTTAATTTGTTAAGACATGAATGAAATTAATCACGTTATGTACAGAGATCCCTAGCTGCATTATTAAATTAATTTCCATTAAAACAAAAGGAATAAAGAAAAACTTAAATTCAACTAAGTAAAAATACATACCAAGTTATTGAGTATTGAAAAAATTTAGTGACAGATTTATCTCTACTGTTCATTTCAAACAGTTTGTTTTCACTCTTCATGTTGCTTCCATTTGCTGAACACAATTGCCAAATGTTTGATAATTAATGTCTTAAATGAGAGTAATTTATCCCCAAATCTGATCAGATGCTAAATTCCTGTGTTTTGTGCTTTTCATACCGCAAATACCGCAAATACAGTTATATAAATATTCAGTGCTCTCAGTGACCATACCCATACAAGAGGGACCTGGATAGCTGTCAGTCACTTCAGATCAGCCCAGGGCCCTTTTAAGTGCAACATGACTTTGCAGCTAACTCACTAAACTGTACAGTGCACTTATACACACCTCAGATGTGTAGCTCCTAGAAAAAACAGCCTGAAATAAAAAAAAAATAGCTTATAGCTAATAGAAAAAATAGCTTGAAAAACAAGAACCCAAGCTGGAAATTACATCAAACCACGCCCTATCTGGGATATTTTCAGCCAAACAAACATGTTTCATTCCCTACTGTGTTGCTGTTGTATTTTCTAGTTTTCACATGTTGCCAGCCAGTATCCTGAGTTTTTCTGTGTGAGATGGTAACCATATTCCAGATAGTTGATATTTCCCAGATCGCGCTACACAGTATCTGCTTTTTTTCACACATACCATGGAAATGCCATTTTCTTTGTTTCCTGGTTTCCATCTCTTTCTGCTCCTAAAATGTAGGTTAGGCTTTTACCTAGACTCCCAGAACTCCTGTTGATTGATTCCATACTCCTGTTGATTGATTTCATGCAGCAGTAAAGACAGCAATAATGTGATCCCGTGGATAAAGGAACGAGAAACAACTTCAGGCTGGACTTAGCTATGCAAGGAGACAAAAAGGAAAATATGTTGAATTCCAAAGCAGACATGTCTATCATTCCTGAGGCCAGATTTCCAAAGAACAGGGAACTTAATACATTTCAAAGCAATTGTCAGCCTGTGTGGCTGCCCACTGTGCTTCCTACTCCTCCACACATTTCAAACACAAATGGGTCTTTCGGTTTTCTTGGTATTATGCCTATAGAATATTTTTATTATTAATTACAGTACTGTATAGCAGCCCTGAGCAAGATCCTGGATTAGATCTTTGTAAGGCAAATTAATATGAATAACAGAAAGGATATGAGTGAAATAGTAATGTGTACCTAGGGGAAGATTGGCTTGACTTCATTTTGATCATGCAGTTTGAATTTATGAAATGAATGGGTATCATTCTGTGAAGTCAGCTAAAAAACAGTTAATCTTTATTTCACTTTGAAGGTGCATTTAGGAAAAAAAAGGGAATGTTCTCACTTGAAGGAAACTCCTCTGCACTTGAGATTCAAGGGGAGAAAAGAGCTTAATCACCAAGAAAGTATGGCTTTAAAGAATTCAGTTATGCATGCATTATTCACAGAAACAGTCAGTGATTTCATAAGGAACTAGACAATTAAGGGAATTCAACAAAAACTCAATAGGGGCTCTTAACAGAAGCAAAGATTGGATTTAAAAAAGCTTCTGAGTCACAACTTCCCCAACTGGTTTCTTCATGGGAAAGAAAGGGAGAGGAAGAGGGAGAGGGAGAAGCTGTCAAGGGAAGAAATTAAGAAAGGGTGGAAGAGAGGGAAGAAGGAAGGATTAATTTAAAAAAAAAAAAAAAAAAAAGCAAAATTTCCTTACTGCAAGTTCTATACTATGGAAACAAAAATATTTTTCTTAATATGAGACTAATTGTGATATTCTTCATCTGTGGTTGTACAGGAGAACAAACTAGAAATTAAACATTTCGCAAATCTACATGACTGACTATGTGCTTGTAAGCAATTCAAATGTTAAAACAAAAGACAAAAGAAAAAAACACTCATCTTTTCACATTTTTGTGATTTTGTCCTTTCTGAATCAAGAGACATCAGAAAGAAATTAATTTGAGGGACATCATCCTTTTATTTCCTCTTGCTCTGACCATGAAAACAATAATAGCATTCGATTTAAGATAGCTTAAAGATTGCTAAATTATAACTGGGAATCAGGGTTGAGGGTTTGTCACAATCACTTCTGGACTTTTCAGGTTATTGGTTACATGTGTACTTTGAATTCTAAGGACTGCAGTGTAATAGTCCTCTCCTCCCTGGAGGTAACTAAAGTAATTGGAATTGCTGCGCATGACCTGATGTTGTTAACATCAGCTAGCAGGAATGGAGCCCTGCCTTAGAGATTAGATGACCAGCTGTACCAATAAGATAGAAGAATTTAAATGACTGGGATGGGGAAGGGAAACAGATGATCAAAATCTGCAACAGGGGAAAAAAAGACTGAGAAAAAAAAAAAGGTTAAAAGACACAGTTTGGCAGGTACTGTGGAATATCCCTTTCCTTTCAGACCTTCTGCAGCCTGTCATAGTCTATGTAATACCCAATACGTGGGGTTATTTTTCACTTTTAAAAGTCTAATGTCAATGATCTCCTATTATCATGACTGGGGTATCTTATTTTGATGGACAGACCTACATCTTCCATGAGAACTCCTGGACAGTGTTGGGGGTTTTTAGGATATTCTGCCCATTGTTTAATTGTGCATGACTCCATTGTTCTTTTGCTGGAATGGGTATTCTTAACTCAGAAGCCCATTAGAAAAACTACTTTAGGTGGCTGACACTGAAGGTAGAAACATCTTTAGGTCTGGCTATGGAATAGAGATCAAGATTAATGGATTACTAGCTGGATAATGTTTCAAATTTTGAGTATTGACTGTCTGTCAGATCTGCTGTTGAAGGGTATTACTCTCCTACCAACATCATTTTGCCTAATGATATCTCTGTCAGGGGAAACTTTGAAACAGTTGTCACAGTAGCTAAAAAGTCACCTCTAAACCCTCAGCTAGTGTAAATCATGAGATGCACTACGACACTCCAGTGTCACATGTTATAAATGAAAAATAATTATAATCACCATGTCATGATTCCATCCCACAGGTATGGAAGCCCATTCTTTTACAGAGAGACACCACCACTATCAAATTCCAGGGCCTCATAAACCAAGCATAAATCATGGAAAGTCAGCAAGCTGTACTCAGTGGTGGGGGGATACAAGAGGAAGAGAGAAGCATTACCATGCAGCCAAAGGAAATGTGCTTCCCTGTCCCTTGCTTTAACCACAGCTTAATCTACCCTTACTGTGGGATCAGCTACATTGTGGGTATGCTTGTTATGACACCTCACATGCAGATGTCTGTAATGTGTTATGATGCCAGGCACCTTCACATACACGAAGAGCACCGGGCACAGTAGCTCTTTCAAACTGAGGAACTACTTTGTGACTTTCTCTCTGAGTAGATGTGTTTCATAGCTTTTACAAAGTGGTCATTGTTAGTAATCACAACTGCTTGCTGCCATTCATCTAGGCTCAGGAAAATCATGCCACATCATGTTTTCTCCATCACTTCATGGCATCAGGCTGACTTGTAAAACTGCTTAGCTAGCTACAGGTTTTGGTGCCCAGGCTTTTGTCTGTGTTTCTTCACAAATTCATGGAGATGAGATAAACTGGTTAAGGACAATATTCTGGATGTGTTGGAACATTTAAATATTGTATATCCCTATCAAAAAGCATACCTACCTAGCTCCCTCCTGGGAAACTTATATATATTCTTTTATATTGCATTTGTCACTAAAATCTGGGTAAGACCTGCATATGAAAATGAAGTTGAGAAGTTAAAAGTTAAAAACACCTACACTTTGTACTAGACTTTTAATGTAAGTATGAAAAGCATTGAAGAGCTTTTGTTCAGTGCTCCTTCACAATGACTTTAATGTAGGTTTGATATAACAACTCTCATTACTGCTATTCAGTGGCAAGTAAGGGCACCTTGCTAATGAAAAAACTAATAAAGAAAAATACCTGCATTACTATGCCTCACAAGGACATATAAACAAATTCAGGAGAAACAACTGTTTCCCACAAGTAGGATTCGTTCTCCTTTTGAAGTGCTTACTTACATCTCCCTCCAGACAAGGTAAATAGTACACTTTCAGTAATTTTTAAGAGCTGTAGAGATGATAACAAAAAAAAAAAAAAATCCAAGAAAAATCTGAGAATGCCGTAAGAATCTGGAACAGTCATCAAAATGGACATCAGCACTCAGTTACAGAGAGCCAGCTTTAAGTGCCAAGCAGTAAAGACAGCTCAGCACACTGTTCATTTTCTCTTATTATATTGGTAGGGCAGGATCTGTCTGAACTATTAGATTATTACTTGTATAATGTTGCTCATCCATAACTTCTAGGCAACTAGCTACATGAAATAACAAAAGCTGAATTTATAATGCTAATGGGGGGAGGGAAGGACATACTCCAAAGCTATGAAGATAAAAATTCAAACATGAAATGCATATAAGACAAAGTAACAGGTATTGGTACATAATATTGCTCAGAAAGTCTATCAATACACTCAAACACAGGCCAAGTTCACTTATATCAAATAACTGAACTCAGAAATATATGGTTGCAATATGAAGAAAGCAAATGCCACTCCAATCCTCAAGAAGTACAAGAAGGACAACCTGTGGAACTACAAGTTGGTCAGCCTCACCTTAGTCTAACAGCAACTAACACTGGCAACCATTTCAAGGTACATGAAGGACAAGAAGGCAAGCAGGAGTAGTCAGCATGTTTTAACAAAGGGAAAGTCATACTTAATCAACCTGGTAGACTCTTACAATGAGATGAGTAGGATGGTGGTAGGTAGGATGGTGGGTGAGAGAAGAGCAGCAGATTTTATGAACATTGGTGTTAGTAATGTTTTTGATATTGTTTCCCATAATATGGGCAAGCTGACATATATAAGAGGTCAACAAGGTTAAGTGAAAACTGGCTAAACAGCCAGGCCCAGACTATTATGATCACACCAGTGATATACCCTGGAGTTCAATACTGGGACAAGTACAGATTAGTGTCTTCAGTAATGATCTGGACTAGAGGGCAAGTTTACAGATGATACAAAACTGGGAGGAGTAGCTAAGGGACATGAAGTCCAAGCTATATTTATTATTATATTATTTATTATTATTATTTCTGAAGTAGAAATAAGGCTAAAGCCAAACTGAATTACACTAGAAAGGGTATTTGCAGGTCAACATTTTACATAGGAACACACACACAAACACATACATCATAAATATCAGAATAAAAATATGCATGGTTTGACTAAGGGCAGTAAAGAGAAGAACAAGGAATGCGGAACACAACCAAAAGTCTTAAAGCTCATTGATGAAGAATTTAAGACACAGATGACAAGGAAAACATATAGAGCAGCCAAAGACCAGTTCCTGAATTTCCTGCCTCTTTTATCAGTTCTACATACAGAAGGTTAAGAGAAGAAAGCTCTGACTGAGCATCAACTTCAGTTTTTCTGGTATAACACGTAGGTTTTATGAGAACCGATTTTATGTTTTCTGTGAAACAAATAACAGCAGATAAATGGGCCAACACATTACTGCTGAGCAGTGCTTACACAGAGCCAAGGCCTTTTCTGCTTCTCACCCCACTGGTGAGCAGGCTAGGGGTGTGCAAGAAGCTGGGAGGAAACACAGCTGGATACCCCAACTGACCAAAGGGTATCCCACACCATAAGGCATCATGCTCAGCATCTAAAACTGGAAGAATAATGAAGGGGGGGATGTTTGGAGTGATGACATTTGTCTTCCCAAGTAACCATTATGTGTCATGAAGCCCTGTCTTCCTGGAGGTGGCTGCACAGCTGCCTATTGATTGGGAGTGTTGAATGAATTCCTTGTTTTTCTTTGCTTGTGTGTACACAGCTTTTGCTTTACCTATTAAACTGTCTTGATCTCAGCCCATGAGTTTTCTCACTTTTATCCTTCTGATTCTCCTCCTCATCCCACAGGGGGGCAGTGAATGAGTGGCTGTGTGGGGTTCAGTGGATAGCTGGGGTTAAGTCATGACAGTTTTCAATATCTAAGCTTTTAATAGTTGGAAATTTTTTTATGAGTCATAAAATCTACCCTTTAAGGCCCTGTTTTAGCAAGATACTTCCCCATACTACTACTTCAAACATGTGAGAAGCCCTGTGACATTAACTTTTTAGGAAAATGCTTAAATTATTTCTCATTTAAAGCAATAGCAAGATAAGTGAGAACCAAATTATCAGATTTACAAATGCAGATTTTCAACACAATTCCTGAAAAATGAAAAAGTGGAATAAAATATATTCTTCAGAGTAATAACTGTTTGTTGGAGTTTGGAGAAAACAGCTCTGCCTCCACCCTTTCAGAAAACCAGCACAAAATTAGCAGGAAGTCATGTATTTAAATTGTAGAGTTCGGTCATAATTTCTGAAAATTAGCAGGGTGCAAAAAAGGTCTAAGTTCTGAAATTTATATGCACTTCAAAAAGAGATTAAAGTATTTTAATACCAAGACTTCCGATATAAAAACTCTCATCGCACTTTTAGATAGCAAAGCTTAATACAATAGTTTTGAATCCGTTACAGAATAAAATACATATTTGCAGTTAATCATCTAGCAGAAATTATCACAGGAAAAGTCTTATTGTGGCAAATTGTTTGATATAAAATTTGTTTAACATTTCTAATGGCAGTATTGTGGGTATTCTTCAATCAGGTACAGGCCAAGATGTTACACTTTAATAATTATTGGAGATTGTATGTCTCTTGTAGCATAGTTTTTGGAAGACAAACTAGAAGTGGGAAAAATGATGGTAAATAGCACTACATGGGTTCAATTAGTTTTTGCTTTCTTCTAGTCCTCCCATAATTGTAGACAGCCTCTCAGTGGTTGTGCACTGTACAATAATATCTGCATCCCTGTAATACTCATCATTAACATTTCCCAGGAAACTTACAAATTAAATACATCTAAAAAAAGTAAAATACCAAGTGTGATAGTCATGCTGTACCATAGAAAGGCAGCAGAATTTCTCAAGTCCAACATTCAATAGCAGAAAGTTTGTTAAACAAGAACAAAAAACTCATCTTCACATGAGACCAACACAGGGCCAAGCAAAACAGTGTGATCCAATCTTCTTTTATATCTTTAACATGAACAACCAGAACAGCTGACGTCACAATATCACATATTCAGTGATAATGAATTAAAGTGTAGTTATAAAATTTACTCCTGAAGCAATTCAACCTTAAAGCACCTTGCCTCTGCTGTCAAGTTTGGAAGACCTTTCAGTTCCAGCTGGCTACAAACCCTCTAATTTCCATTTCTACATTTATCTGAGTCATAAACTTTTATTTGATCAGGTGTCAGTCATGTTTTTTAGGTTTAATTAATTGCTTTCGCTGCTTCACATCTACCCTTGAAAACATCAGTCTGCATCAAATTAATTCTTTTTTTTTTTTTTTCCTAGTTTAGGCTGAACAAGCCAAGTTCTAAATCTCTCTCACACAAATATTGCATTTACCCCTAATCACCCGAACATCTATTTTCTACACCTGCTCCTTTATTATGTTCATCTTTCTTGAAAATTTGTTACCAGAATTGTATGCACTATTCTGAACAAGATCTTGGTCAGTGCCTTGTAAATGAAATTAGTTTTAACCTGGCTCTGATTAAAAAACATTGTTTAATCTTTTTCAGAATTTCTTTTTTTTTTTTTTTAATACTTAAGCAAAGTAACCATTCAATCACTTGGTAGATCCTCAGTTTAAAAAAGTATTCCTTTTTGTCCTTCAATTTATATTGTATGTAATCTCATTGGATTTCTATTACTTCAGTTGCCAGTAGCAAAGAAAATATATTGCAATCTTTCTTCATGTTGATAATATTTCCCTGTGTTGATTTTTACAAATTCCATGAATGTATATCTAATCCTTTTCTCTACTGTGTTCATACCAAAATGTATTCATGTATTTCTTAAGGATTTCTCTCAATTCTAATAATTGACTTCTCTGTATGACTTGTTGTCTTCCTATAGCCAAGTTCTTAACCACTTTGTAAATCCTGCATTAATCTTCATCAGTTCTACCTCACTGTAATTTTTAACGAGACAGAAAGTATACAACTTCACTTAAGTCTGAGTAAATATTTTGCATTATCATTTTAAAAATAAAAATTAAAAAAAAAAAAGACATTAAAACATTCTTCAGTAGAACCTATGAAGAGTTTGCACATATTCAATGCTTTCTATAATCTTCATTATCTTTCTGGAAAACCTCAAGATTTTTTATTGTATCATAATTAACTGGGTATAATTAGCAATGACACAAGAGTACTACCTGAAACTGCTGGAAAGATTTACCAAGATATCATTGTGTGTAGACCTGACTGACAGCTCATTCCAACATCGGGCTAGTAAGATGCTCAGCAGTAGAGATGAAAGGAGCACCACTGTGCTGATGTCCAACCTGGTGTAAAAATATCACGTTGGACACAAGATACTGCTGAAAGTGTGACATTAGTAGAGGTCAGTGGAGGTACTACTTTCCCCTGGCTCAACTGCACCCTTACTGGCTGGTGAAAAGAGCAGTCTTAGCAGACTGTGTATGCACTTGAGTATGTGGGTGAGTGAGAAGCTTTTCCAAACATAGCCCATTCCTTGCTTCCTCTGCTTAGTAAATTGAGCTTGGCTGTATTCATTCTGGGAAATTCTTTTTCTGTGTGGCAACTGCCAATGAAACAACAGTGATTCTTAATCACTTCAGTTCATAGATTTAAAAACATTGGTTGATGGCTTTTTGGTTTATTAAAGTTGGTACTGATGAGTTTACAAAAGGAATAACTTATACAGGGTCTTACACAAGTTCCCTAATATTGATTGGCGTAGTTGCCACACAAGCAAATAAAAAATAAAATTTAAGGAGATCATAAGGCATTCTTTTCCCACAAGTGGCACATACTTATTCAGTCAAGTTCACCATGGTTGGTACTTGTTTTCATAGTTTATAAAATTTATTTACTTCTTTAGAGATATTGCTCCCTTACTGCCCAGTTTCATGGTCATACAAATAGATGAATCTTCAAAATACTGCTATAAAATTGTCCATATTTATGTGATAAATTTCAGAGAACATTCAGCAAAGTGGCAATTTTATGAAGAATTGCTTTTAAGTAAAATATTATTTGTACTTTTCACTAAGACTTTATTTTCCCTTAACCATACTATTTTTTCAAAAAGAACTTAGAAGCAAAATTGTCTTTCAAAAGGGAGAAGCTTACCATTTGGCATATTTTGAGTCATAACAAAATTGAAAAAAAATAAAAGAACCCTCAATCATGCAGCTACTTAGTAAAGATCAAATAGTAAATAGTCGGTTGCATAGATGATTTCTGGATTTAGAAAAATGAAGTTCTGTGTATGTCAGAAGGAGCATGCCTCAAATTACATTGATAAGAGTCAGGGTCAATGTCTGCTCAATTGCAGTCTTACACATAATCCTGAAGGATCCTGTAATCTTCACTTTCAGAAACTTGTTTCTCTCATCTTGTGGTATGTAGAACTTATGCTTGAGTACTAGCAATTGTTTCTTGTCACAAACATATATATAGGTGTGTTGATTTTGGCTAGGGTGCAGTTAATTTTCTTTATACTAGATAGTACGGGGTTAAATTTGTATTTGAAATGGACAAAAAAAAAGAAGATGATAACCAGGGATGTTTCAGTTATTGCTGAGCTGCTTACAGAGAGGCATGTCCTTTTCTGCTTATTCATACCACCCAACCAATGAGCCGGCTGGGGGTGTACAAAAAACTGGGAGGAGATACAGCCAGGACAACTGACTCCGCCTGACCAAAGGGATAGTCCATACCATATGGTGTCATGCTGAGAATATAAAGCTGGGGGAAGAAGAAGGAAGGCGGGGGATGTTCAGAGTTATGGTGCTCTGCCTTCCCAAGTAACTGTTATGCGTGATGATGCTCTGCCTTCGTGGAGATGGCAGAACACCTGCCTGCTGATGGGGAGTATCTTATGTGTACAGCTTTTACTTTTCCAATTAAGCTGTTTTTATCTCAACTTACGATTTTTTTCTCTTTTACCCTTCCAATTCTCTTCTCTTTTTTCACTTTTACCCTTCCAATTCTCTTCTCCACCCCCCTCACTGAGGTTAGCAAGAGGTTATGTGAGGCTTAGTCTCTGGCTGGGACTAAACTGCAGTAGGGGGACTGTTTCGCTCAAAGAATTGTTAATGTATAACACATAAATAGTCCTTTTTTAGTTTACTCATAAGTTACTTGCCTGTAAAATTAGGAAATAAAACCTGTTACTCTGAAAACATACCAAGGAAATAATATTTTGAAGGGATTACAGTCAGTTTCCTGATGAGCATGTAACTACCACATCCACTCTCACAGAGCAAGATATTTTTCAGAAGAAACAGAGAGTAGGAAGAAAAAAATAGTAACCCTCAAACTAATAGTAAAAAAGTAGACTATACAATATGCCATGCAACTCCTAACATATTCTCAGATTGTCCAGGGGAATTAACAGGAAATTGCTTTGGTAAAACACTTTCTTCAAAACTGTCATATACTATTCATGGAGTGAAAGTAACTCTAATGCATCACATCACTTGCATTAAGTGATTTGAAAGTATATGGACACTTTTCTGGAGATAGGATAACCTTCTTGCTCTGTTAAGTGTTTATGAGTACAAAACAGAACAGCTGCAGGAAGACTGACTATAAAAGGCACTCTGTCTTAAATTGAACACTGCACAGACGTGTCTATGTTTCACTGAGACTGGAACAAACTGAGAAGTGAAGTGCCCCTTCAGAGATGTGCTCCAAATCCATCAGAGGGAGTTCTTGCAGAGTTTCACATGTTTCATCATGAAACATGTCCCACCTACCATGTCATAGTGCGTACCATGATAGGTCTCTTTCTCTGATGCTCTTGTGAGTTACTAATAAACTTTCCATGAATCTGTCTTTAAAGTCATGTCATTCATTCCAGAATATAAGAAATAATTTTAAGTTAAAAAATAATAAAACCACTTCTCTGCTACTATTAGTACATTTTTCAATTGAATGTTATCATGCTTATGCAACTCCCCCCCCCCCAACAAATAGTTCATTTTCTGGAATAATATTTCTTATGTTATTGAAAATATATTCACTTTTTAGGTCTGAGTTGCCTTTTGAGACAATATAAGGCATCCAAACCACCAGCACGGAACTTCAAGAAACATCGGTGGCTGAGATCCAGTCCCTCCTAGTTGGGTAGGCGCAGAAAGGAAAGGCAGGGAAGCCTAAGTATGATAAAAGAGGTTGTCTGTATTAAAAGAACAGAACCAACTTTTACTGCTCTCGACCTTGTTAATTTGTGCCAACTTTTAGCTACAAATGCCACTCATAGGGGAGAAAAAAACTCGTTGCAGATTTCTCTAAGGTAAAAACCTGGCATAGTTCAGATTGACCTTAAAGTGACTGCAAATATTGTAGTACTTTAGGTTACAAACGGATGGCTTCATTGCCTAAGGGTTCTGAATGTTTGTCAAAAGCTGGTGACATCCCAGCAATGAGCTTTTTGCCTTCCAGAAACCATGGAAAGACAGATACAGCTTGCACAGCAAGGAAGAGAAGTACAGAAAGGTTACTGTAACAACTTCTGAGCTAGAGTATCTGTCAGCTTGCTGCTCCACTGAATTATTGGCATGACACTAATGAGCCAAAGAAGCACACGATTCATTAAAAGATAGTGTACATTAAAACATGGCAAGATTTGCTATCAGAAAAACAAACAGTTACAAAAAAAATTTCCAACTGGTCCAGAATGCTTTCCTTTTTCTTCTCTCGTTTCTTTTCCCTTCTCTTTAGCCAGGAGGTTTGTTTGCTTGCGGTTGTTTTGTTTTTTGTGGTTTGTTTTTTTTGGTGGGTTTTTTTCCCTCCTTAAAAACAGATTGTATTTTACAGTCTAGGACCTACAAATCACATACACTTCTATCTTCCCTCATTACCTGCTCTTCCTAAGTGTTTTGGAAGATGCACATATGTA
Source organism: Neopsephotus bourkii (assembly GCF_033783945.1). Classification (NCBI taxonomy): domain Eukaryota; kingdom Metazoa; phylum Chordata; class Aves; order Psittaciformes; family Psittacidae; genus Neopsephotus; species Neopsephotus bourkii. The sequence goes on from NW_026901750.1 coordinate 35,613, forward strand.
CTGAAAATCTTTCTGTGATATACTGAGAGATCTAGACGGGAGATCTACGTGTTTCCAGAAAAAAATGAAAAGCCACAGTAGCAGATGATGGATTAGTATTATAGGTGATTGTTCTGGCAATTGCTGTGCTTCAGAATCAGCTGTTCTGAATTTCCCATCTCCCCTCTTTCCTCTTTATTCTTACTTCCTTCTATTCTTTTGTTCCATTTCCTTGTTTTACTACCATGTTTATTGCTGTCAGTTGGTAAGATATGTCCCTCCCACCCCCCCCACCAAAAAAAAAAAAAAATTAAAAAGAAATGAAAAAGGAAGCAGAATTGCTTGTACCATTTTAAAGGGATTTCTGTAAAACAGTCCTCTGAGGAAAAGAATTGCATGCCCTAGAAATGCTCACTAGAAAATTATTCACTTCTGAAAATGTTTTTGAAGCAATAATCTTCTATTTGAGTATCATTTTGCAGATTGCATGATACATTGAAGTCTTAAGTCACTATTTATAATTAAATGAATGCTTCCATCTATAAATTAAATATACAAACTTTTGATTGGGGGGGGTATTTGTTTGGCTGTTTGGTTTTGGGTTTGTTTGAGATAAGAGGATCAGTACGAGAGTTTTAGCTGATTTAGAAATCTATAAAATTATAGGTAGAAGTCTTGTCCATAATTTAAGCCTTTGAAAATTAGGCCCCAAAACTAACTGAACTGTTCACCCTTATTTTATATTCAAGGAAGGCTGCTAAGCCTCTCTGCAGTATGACTCATCTATCCTCAGTCTGTTACTGGATAACATAAAATATCCGTATGCGTCTATGTTTTTTCACTGAATATAGAGAGGATTTAGAACACGTGTAAGTATGAACATTCCTATGAACATTCCAAAATTTTGTCAGACTAATGCTTCTTTTTTGCTGTTTTCTTTTAAGCTCTCCCTGTATTATCATCTACATGTGCAATGATAATGACAAGAAAGAAAACCCCATGATTTCCAATTCAGTGTTCCAACACTAGCTCTTCCTTGTTTCTGCACAGAGTCAGTAGCACCAGAGTGGTGGTTCTGTCATCGCCTAGCAAAGTTTCTTCCCATATCAGAACTCCAGATATGGATTCAGTTTGCCTAATAAAACTAGTGTTTATACATATACACAAAAATACATATATGCAAAATTTGAGAGGGGGTGGCAGGAAGGCTTATGATTCAGGTTTGAGTAGTTGTTTGTCAATAACATGCTGAATAAACACAAAGAGATTTTTCACCTCTTGCCAGTTATTCCACTGTTGCAAAAGTAGCTGCAAAATGTTTTTGTATGGTTACAGAGCTGACATTTTTCACTCCAGATTTGGCTTCATTCCTGTGATAAGAAATCTTTCTATGTAAAAAGTTTGGTGCCAGCCTTAAATGAAACCTGATATATATTAACTGAGCAAAACCACTAAGACTGACATAGGTTTTCTCCCAGAATAAAAACTCCATCTCTAACTGCATTACAGCTTTATTAATTTCACGATGTTTCCAGCATGGTTTTACTAGCATACTTTTGCAAGTCATTAATTGTGCATTCTGCCACTCTAGCTTTAATGGCATTGTAATTTATTCCCAGACTGCTAGAGAAATGAACTGTAAAGTACAGTTTTCATTAAATGGACTGAAAAAAAAAAAGTAATAAACACACAAATAAATACCTACTAATAAATGGATTATTCACAACCATTTCAAAACACTGGAAATATCTCTTGAGACAAACAAATGAAAAAGATACAAGTGTGAAGTCCAGAATGACATCAAGGGCAAAATAAACCACCATGAATCTTCTCAAAGACTTCCATCAAACTATTTTTATCTTTAGTTTAAAACTACCTTTCCACTAGAAAACTGAATTTCCTTTTATACAAAACTATTTCTTTATACTACTTCCCGAGTTTACAGATACAAAAAATATTGAAAATCTTTCATTAATGCTTCTAGATTATTTTTTTTCCTCATGACCTCTGAAATGTTAAATGACAGTAATAATAATTGCTGATTGTTTAACATTTCCGGTCTTGTTTAACATCTTTGTCGCTGACATGGACAGTGGGATTGAGTGCGCCCTCAGCAAGTTTGCTGATGACACCAAGCTGTGTGGTTCGGTTGATACGCAGGAGGGAAGGAATGCCATCCAGAGGGACCTTGACATGCTTGTGAGGTGGGCTGATGCCAACCTCATGAAGTTTAACCATGCCAAATGCAAGGTCCTACACCTGGGTCGGAGCAATCCCAGATACAGCTACAGGCTGGGCAGAGAAGAGATTCAGAGCAGCCCTGCAGAGAAGGACTTGGAGGTGCTGGTCGATGAGAAAATGAACATGAGCCAGCAGTGTGCGCTTGCAGCCCAGAAAGCCAACCGTATCCTGGGCTGCATCAAAAGGAGCGTGACCAGCAGGTCGAAGGGAGGTGATCCTGCCCCTTTATTCTGCTCTTGTGAGGCCTCACTTGGAATATTGTGTACAGTTCTGTTGTCCTCAACATAAAAAGCACATGGATCTGTTGGAACAAGTCCAGTGGAGGGCCACGAGAATGATCAGGGGACTGGAGCACCTCCCATATGAAGATAGGCTGAGAAAGTTGGGGCTGTTCAGCCTGGAGAAGAGAAGGCTGTGTGGAGACCTCACAGCAGCTTTCCAGTATCTGAAGGGGGCCTATAACGATGCTGGGGATGGACTCTTCATTAGGGACTGTAGTGATAGGAAAAGGGGTAATGGGTTCAAACTTAAACAGGGGAAGTTTAGATTGGATATAAGGAGGAAATTCTTTCCTGTTAGGGTAGTGAGGCACTGGAATGGGTTGTCCAGGGAAGTTGTGAATGCTTCATCCCTGGCAGTGTTCAAGGCTAGATTGGACGAGGCCTTGGGTGATATGGTTTAGGGTGAGGTGTCCCTGCCCATGGCAGGGGGGGTGGAACTTGATGACCTTAAGGTCCTTTCCAACCCTAACTATTCTGTGATTCTATGATTCTGTGATTCTATATCAAGGCAATCTTGTGTCTCTTTCTTTCTCTGGATGCATGTAGTCCTCCACATAAAGGAGGCCTCCAAACACCTTCAGAGACAACAAAATACAATTTCCAGGCTTTTAAAAGAGCTTTTTTCTCAGTGGGGAAACTGATGGAAAGATTTATGCAGTCCATGGTACCTTGTTTCTCGTGATGACAGGCAGTTCATTTACATCCTTTTCATATACATGGTGGTATTTTTAAAGATTTTCCCTGAAGTTTGCAATTTGCATATATCTCTAGCATTGTAGATTCTCCTAAAGGTCTGTATTTTGCCTGAATATATCACTGGGCTGTAGTGGGTCTGTAGGCTACCCATTATTACACACTTACAGGATTATGTTAATATTGCCTGTTCTACTTCTGGCACCTACTTGTCACTGGAAACTAATCTAAAAGAGTTTGCAAAAAGAATGTTTTATAAAAAAATACTCACCCCTGCCTTGTTTTGTGAAGTCACCAGCTGCTGTTCTGTGGAGCAATTAGGAAGTTAGATGTGTCAGAAACAACAACCAAAAAAAAAAAAAAAAAAAAGGAAAGGAAAGAAATTGAATAGGATATTTTTAAATCATACTAAAAGCATAAAACACAAAATTAGATAGAAATCCCAAATTGAAATAGATTTCTAACTATTACAAATATGTCATTAATAAAATTTATTATTAAAACATCCAACACTTTGGATAATTTCTTAGACTTTTAGACTTTTGTTGAAGAATGAATTAGTGAAAGGAATTCTCTATTTGATGAATTGTCTAACTATATGCTAACAGAGTTTTTAAAGGAGCTATTTTCTTACCTCTTCTCATTAATTCAGTTGCAGCTGGCTTCCTCCTTTGCACCATCCAAGATCTAGTAATTTTCCTACAAATTCTGTATTTATAGGGATGATTTTATTTTTGTTTTCAGAAACATTTTCTCATTTGTGAGAAAATAGGACATATCTAAGAATTTCCTCATGATTCACAGCACATCATTCTTTCCTTGTTTTATAGCTATTACTTGTTCTTCCAGAAAGTAAGCCATTACCAGATATTTTAGAATTAAAAGATCATTTATTTTTTAAGTCATTGCCAAAATGCCTTTCAGTCATCATGTTTTGTCTTCATAAAAGGCTTTCAGGTTTACTGAAAAATTAGGATTTCACAGCATTCACTGAAGTGCTTTTGAGAAGGACAATATCCTGAAGATATAAATCCAATTATTTCGTTTCCATGAAATTAGCATAGTTAAAGTTGTTTTGATTCCTGAGGGAAGCCTTTTCTAAGCTTCTGAAAAAGAAAGGAGAACACGATACAGGAAAACTTACAACAAAGTAAGGAGAAGGTGAATGTCAGACATTTGTATTCTGGGAAAGTTTGCAGCCATGGTCAAAATCTGTCATAGCATCAATTCCTAAAAAGGATCAGACACAAATTCTAGACCTAAAATTTTGAAAATTTTCTCATACAGATTGAACCACATGTGCTTTGTTTTTCATCTGGGTTTTATTGTTTGGGTTTGGTTTGTTGTTTTGTTTTTTTTTTGAGGTTTTGATTATTTTTTTTTAAATTAGACAGGCTTTCCGATTGCTCCAAATTTGCAGTTATCTCGTTTTTCATAAGCCATTTTTACTTTCTTGCAACAGATTTATCGATTCATAGGATACCAAGCAGACCTGATAAGATATTACTCCAATGGACAATTTTCTAGAAATTAGGGCAAACTAAACACTAGGACACATTGGTCATAAGAGATCAGACAGACTTCTGCTCTAAATAAATGCTCATTAAGCTCTCCAAGATTCAAACTTATATCCAGACTAAACTAGTTCTCTTTCATAAATGTTTCCCTTTCAATTGTATCTGAAAGATCAGACACTGGGCTCCTGTTGAAAGGCATGTGATGCAGAAGACTTTGAAAGGAAAGATTACTAAAAAACCAATACCAAGCTAAATTAATCTCTGAGCCACTTTTAACAAACACCAAAATCCAAGATTTCTTCCAAACTTTAGAAAAGAGTGCATAATGTGGAAAGTTAAGACACATCTGGATTTCATCCTTATGAAGAATACATGAAATTTTTTACATGCAGACAAAACCCCCAATGATTCAGCTGTAAGGCAGCAACTTGATGTATTTTGAACAAAAATAGTTGGGATGTAAGAGCTCAGAACAAGCAATATGCTTAATTAATTACACAGAGAATGGGATTAATTTAAAATAATTTCAAATACCTGCAAAGCAAATTTCAACATCTAATCTAGTTGTTCTTGTTTCCTGTTAAATTTAATGGAGTGAAATAGGTCTTTCCAGGATTCATTTGATCAGTCACATCTGAGAAGTATTTATTGGTGGTTGATACCATAATCCCCAAACAGCTGCAGAAATCACTGTAGTCCTATTTTGAGCTGATATGCTTACCACATGTGCCTATACAAGACTGAACAGATTTTTTTTCTGAAGAATGGTGATATTCTTACATACAGATTACTATGGTAGCAACCCATTCCTAAAGCTATTTGGACAATGGTCAGGTGTACTCTCATACAATAATCATGATCAGCTACCACATGAACTATTATTGCTTGATCTTACATAATGCATTTAATCTTAAAAAAGATTTCCCAGTGGCCTTTTACAGGTATGCTTATTATGGGATGATAGAGACTAATTATCCATGCACTGAAACTGATCATTTTTGTTTACTTTTTTCTGGTCTGCAAAGGGAAAAACAAACAAGAAAAAAGTGTACTTGTGTGCCATCTCTGAACCACCCAAGAACAGCTTTAGATTAAAGGTGCTTCATTTTTTATTTACCCTTTTTTCATTTCAGAACCTAAAATGTGTCAGAGCAGACAATGGGTCTGTATTATCCTGAAAATCATTGACATTTTTATTACTATGGGCACATATTGACCGTTGAGATTATGAGGTTTTTCTTTGTGCACTGAAGCTCAGATTGTTCTTCCCTACAAGTTTATCAAGCTATTCGTCAGTTGTTCAACCACTGCTTTTGAGTTTAGTCCACCTCAGAAAAAGGTTCCATATAATTTAAAAGAGTATGATGGATACAGCTGTGTAAATGAGAAGCTGGTACATTACACATTAAGGCAGAAATTACTGCCTCCAAGAGGCAACTTTAAACAAAAAGTGTGTCAGCAGAGGAAAGGAGGAAAACCTTCAACTGATCTAAAGGTATTCAAACTCGAGATCTACAGATAAAACCATTGACCAAAGATCAGCACAGATCCAAACTTCTCCAAACTGTACATCAATTTAAGTATATATACTGTTAAGAGAAAGTTGCCTTTTTTTTTTTTTTTTTCAGCGATTGGCTTCTTTTTAAGGGGAAAGTATTATGTACAGTTTGGACCCTTAGTGAATCATAGGGATAGATATAACTTGCGAACGATGCAAAGGTTTTCAAACAAATTCAGTGATCTACTTAGATATAAGATTTAATGGCAATGTTTAAATCAGACTCTATCTCAAAATGCCTGTAGAAGGAGCAAGAATTCTAATTCAGTGTTTTATAACAGATAGTATAGCTATATAGGAATTAATAATTTAGGAAGCCAGGAAAGAAATTCCTTTGTTATAGAGTCCATTGTCCTACTTCAAGCAGTCCATACCACATTCTCCTTTTTGCAGACTAATCAAGATCCATATTTTAACCAGCTTCCCTGGTAGAAGAATGTTTCAATTTCTCCCTTTTCTCAGCTAAAAATTTGTAATGAGTTTTCACTACGAAGTGATTCGTATGCAATCTATTCATCTTCAACTACGTGCAGACAAAATAAGCAGGTATTTGACCAGTAGATTCTCAGGGGCAATAAAGTGTCAGACAACTCTGCCTATACCAAAACCTTAGACAGTCTTTTGGCAGTAGTGTTTCTGCTGCTAAAGGAGATGCAAACAGAATGAACTGTCAAGTTAGTTTACACATTTGTGACTGTATACCAATTTCATAGTCATCTCATACGCTTTGTATAATTTACAGCCAGACACCAAGACAGCAAGCTATTCCTTCTTCTGAGAAAATGTTAAGCATAATATTCATGTGTCCTTTTTTGTAGTAATATATGAATCTTGCTGTGAAAAATACTGCCAGCGTACGAGACAATGCATTTGAATGTGACTATTGAGCTTATAATTTATTTTACCATATGATTGTCATATTCAGAAAGAAAAAAAAAAAAGAGGTAACTTTTATTATCCTTCTGTAGTTCACTTCTATGAGTAGTCCACTAATTATGTATCACAAATTACTATTGGCTGTGTGACACCCAATTTTCCGAAGTTAATTGAGACAGTATTATATTTGCCTTTGTTCTGCTTCTTCCCTTTATCTCAAAGAATGCTCTTTCAAAACTGAGTTCTTGCAACTCCAGAACGTCATACTCCTCATGAAACCATTCTGCAAATTAATAATCTTTCAGAGATAATTGCTGTCTTCATAATTTTTTTCCTTCAAAATAGACAGTTGAAACATATTTCAAAACATTGAGATCAGAACATATTACCATATGAATTATTCTGAAAGTTCTGCATCTTAAACCTACTGAGGATAGAACCGGTTCATTACTACGCAACAAGTCAGTCAGCTGATAACTTGATATCAGGGTCTGATTGGAGAAAAAACCCAGTGCCAGACCCGGTTTCAGTTCATGATCCCAAGGGTGAAATTAAGACACAAACAGAGTCAAGTACCATAATTGCACAGTTTGTTTATTACAAATCACAGTTATTATAAAAAAAAGGGAAATTATTGTAATAAAGGGGATAGCGATAGCTCAGATTGGAAAAAAAGGTAGAAAATGAAGCAAGAATTCAGGGTGCAGAGAGAGAGAGATAGCCACTACCATGGATCCAGCAGTGTCCCAGGGATCTGTTGTCATTGTCATTGGTGGTTGGAGTTCTTCAGGGTTTGTAGCTGGTATTGAAGCAGAGTGTCCCACAAGAGTCCGTCAGCAGTGGGTATTGTTGTGGAAGTGTCCTTCTGGCGTCCCCTTGAATGTACCCCATGGAGTCTGTCTCGTGGAGTTGCCCTCATGGTGATATCCTGTGGAGGGTGTCCCCCGGGGTTTGTAGTAGTCGTCGGTGGAGAGTGTCATCACAGAGGTGTCCTTTTGGAGTGATCCTCATGGCAATGTCTCCCTGGCGATGTTCCTCCTTGTGATTAACCTTTCCCACTTTATAATGAGTTGGGGGGAGTACCTCTGTTCTTCATGTCATGTATTACACGTTCTTGGCGAACCAGTTTCCGTGGTCTTGCGGCCAGTTCTTCAATTGCACGTGTGTATCTGCACACTCAGGTGTCTGCAGCAATTCTTGGGATAATGGGTAACAGTTCCTCACACCAATCCTCCAGGTAATGGATGATGGAGTTCCAATTCAGCTCCTCACTCCCTTCTCCCAGCCAATGGGTGGAAGGGTCTTATCTCAACTCCTCCCATCTATCTCTGAGACAATGGATGGCGGAGTCCCATTTCAATTCCTCAGACCAATCTTTGAGACAATGGACAGTGGAGTCTGATTTCAGATCAGTCTCTCATATTTGATCAGTTAAAAAAATCTTCTTTAGAGAAAGAGTGTCGAAAAGTTCAACGAATTGAATGTATGTTTTGTAAGAGTGAAGGTTAATAACCTGAGGAAAGTATGATGGGTTTTAAAACTTGCTATTTGCTTTGGTTTCCTTAATGACCAGGAACTATGGGCAATAAGAGACAGTTACCCTGTGTTAGATACAGTTTTGTAACACCAGTGTCAGATTAACATTAGAGCTCTTCTGAACCAACTATTTTTAAAGTCAAATCTCAGTCAATATGTAATGAATTATTTGGAAAAGGGACTTTTTAGAGTGCAAATTTCATGCCCATCTGGAGGTTAGGCTGCAAATTATTAAATGCAGTACTGATTAAAAGCAGAATTTATTTTTTTGTTTTGTTACAACATTGCCTTTCATTTCACTACACAAAGAAATACGGATTCTTACCTTGTGGTGGTCTTTGTAAATTAAATCTACTCCAAATGAATATTTCCATATTTCTGTCTGTTTTTTTTTTTTTTTTTTTCTGCTGTACAACGACCTGCTTACTGACCCTTAGTTTGGGTCTGCATGGAATCTGCAGTTCTTTTTATGTTCCATGGTGTTATCCGTGCAAGCCCATATGGTCCATAATTTAGAACAACTTCTCTCCCATAAAGGATTCTTCATAATCTTGCATGAAATTAAAGGCAAAATCATAACATATTAATAAGCCAATATTGCAAAATGTAGTACCAGTTTCTTTATTAGCGACCTGGTTTCTTACAGAAATGATAAATATTCAACTCGAAGAATATTTTCATACCAAGAACCAGTATGAAAAAGTGCAATCAGAACACTACTTGTGTGCCTCTGTATATAATAATACTTTTCATAGGGGTGGGAAAACAATCTTACAAAATACCCTTGGGATTTGATTTTTTTGCAAATAAAACACAAATGGTCTCAACGGTGCCTCTTAGTGCAGTTCTAGCTGAAAGGCCAATTAGCTAGTATTTTAGAGATGCTTTCAAGATGCTTTGATTTTTTGCTAACTTTGTCAAATGCTCTTTCTGCAAAGCAGCCTGACTGCACTTTCAGCTAAGGTTGATATAGAAGTTTCCTTCGAAATATTTTTGATAGCTAGGGTAAAGCAGAAATCTTTCATATTCATACATGTTTCTTGCTGATTTATCATTATATCTAATCATTTATTAATCTGAGGATTAGCTACCTACAGGTGACCAAGTCGATTTACCTGTGAGAGCTTTCATTCAGAAGCTTGTGTACAGTTAACAGAAAAGCATGTGTTTCAAAGTTAAAAAAAAATAATATGAATAACAGCTCTGATACCCCTCATGATTACTGCATACCAACATATTAGTTATTATCTACAGCCTCTGTCTCCCTGTGGTTTTGTATGCCTTGTAAAACTCATCCCTTTCTTTTTCTTCACCTAGAGTGCAAATCTTTAATCGGATTGTTGTGTTGTGAAATACAGGGTTTTATTTTGTACAATCTTGTCAGAAAAGCTAGGGCTGAAGAGTCATAAATCTAGTTGTTGTTCCTGCATTTTATTTTTTTTTTTTAATCTGGGGAGGGTTGCTTGCTTGTTTTTTTTTATTTCACAGGTTCATGGAATAATTTAGGTTTGAAGTGACTTCAAAAAGTGATTCTCATTTAGCCTTCTCCACTTTGGCCTGAAGTCACCCAGCTGTCTCAGCCCCTCCAATAAGTTATATACTCCAGGCACTAGTCATCTTGGTGGCCATCTACTGAACTCATTCCTGTCTGTAATGCCTGTTGTGTACTGTAGGATACAAAAATGGACACGGTATTCCAGATGTGGTCTCAAGTGCTCAACAGGGAGGAGTAGTAACTTCATCAATCTGCTGGCTGAACTCTTGCTACTATGCCCTACTATGCAGTTAGCTTTCACTCCTACAGGGGTACATTGCTGACTCATATTCAACTTCTTGTCAATCAGGACACTATATCCATTATGCAGAGTTGCTTTCCTGACAGTCTGCCCCCAGCTTCTAACACTGTGTTGAGTTCTTTGCATTTGATGAACTTCATGAGTTTTTTCAACCCATTTCTCCTGTCTACTGAGCTCCCTTTAATTGGCAGGACTCCACAGCATATTGACCATTCCCACTCAAGTAGGTGTCACCTGTGAACTTGTTGAAATTGCACTCTGCTTTGACCCAGTTTAACAACGAAGATAAGAAACAGCATTGACCTTTGAGGAATGTCATTCAAAACTGACAGCCAGGCACACTTTGAACTTTTGGTCACTACTGTTTGACCTTGCATTCATTTTAATATCGAAAAGGGAAACTCTCTGCAATCTCAGAAATACTGAAAACCTCTTTTGACTTTGCTTATTTAAAATTTAGTTCTTCCAAAGAACCATTTGCAACAAAAGATATGCCAGATTGAATCTATTTATATATAACACAAATGCTAGACAGGGAACTCCCACAAAGACTAGGCAAGGCCCACTGACTAATCAGGGTTTCTGCAGACCCTCTATCTTTGGGTGGATTCTATTTTGTATAATAAAATTAAGCATTCTAGATAAAATTACTGATATAAAGTAACAAGTAAGCTCTGAACAAAATCAACTTAGCTGCTGCCTTCCCTCCTTCCTTGAGAACATTCTCTCAGAAGAAATTTTAAAGAAGCTCTGACATTAATTGTTTTTCTGAGGGAATAACTCATTTCACTGCTGAGCTTTTTCATGTAGTGTTTATTTTCTACTTAAAGAAAGTATGCCTCCCTAGAAGCCTTGATTAAAAGTGGTCCAACTACTTGAATGGACAAATGGGACTGAGTAGAAAAAAAAGACATCTTTATCTCAGTACGCAGTCTCTGACAACAGAAGACTTGGGAGGAAAACAAAAGGCCTCTGCATAGGTAGATACAGGATAATCTAACCTAACTACATTTTCTCTTAATATACGATACTCAGGAATGAGCTTACACTTTGTAGCAGGAGTCTGTTTCTCATTACATGATAACAAAACCCTTGGTGGTTGAATGCTCTGCAGTGCAGCCACATAGTACATGAAATATAATTTCTTTCTCTGTCAATATTTGAACTTTCTTATGTTAGCTGAATGCTCCTTTGCATGTCTGAAGATATGAAGTACTTACTCCTATAGAACATGTTCTCTTGATCACTCCTTTATGTATTTTAATCAAAACCTTATTTCTAGATGAGGGTTCTAATCTTTCTGCTCTTTTTCACAAAAAGTGGTTTTAAGTAACATTTTCTGAACTGTTCACATGTTAGTTTTGTGAGATGCAAAGGCCAGACTGCACAAATACTGTAGGTAACATAATTTATTTAAAATCACTATGAAACTTTTGGGATTATTCTTTATCATACTCCCTATGCAATCTAATATCCCTTTGAAGGAGCCTTTTCCTGTTACAGTTGTATTAAGCCTGGCCTCTCTCTGGTTTGTAGCAAATCCCCTTTATTTTTCTAACTCTGCCACCTAATAATGGAGAAAATGGAAGTGACTAAAATATTCAGCTGATGATAGATTACTGAATCCTAATCTGGATAAGAAACCAAGTCACTCAAAAGCAGTGCTGCTACTGACAAATCAAAACTGAGCACCGAAGTCAAGAAAACCATAAATGCAAATGAGGTGGTAAGCATTCCATAAAGATAGAACTTATTATATATTTTATTTTAGGAGCGTACTTTCTCCTCACTTTGACTGTTTCCAGCAAGAGAGGATGTTTTTAACTCTAAGTTAGGAAAATCCTTTTACTTTTCTCCTTTTTAAATTCAAAAAGAGGGAAAGTAAGCAAAACATATTGGAGTATGTATATCTCAGCAGAATGTTACAGGGGTTAGGAAAGGAGAATGAGTAATTTAAGCAGATTTCTTGGAATGTGACTCTTTCAAGCACATACTCCCTCACATTTCCAGGATAATTTCCTTATGGAAGCTGGTTTTAGTTTTAGAGCAGTTTAACTGTTCTCTTTACTAATCACAAGAGGATATGCAAACACTTTCTATCCTGTGCTTGTTTTCCTTACTGAGGATCTGTGGTGCCTTCATTTGTGTCACAGTGCCTGTTCACCTGGATTATTGGAAAGGCAGGAATTACTGATAATCAAATGGTTTTATTTTATCCAGGCAAGAATTAAATTTAAGTAGAATACTAGGCTATCATTGCATAATTTATATTCCCCCCCCTTGATTAAAAGATGGATCTAAATTACATATTTGAATTTAAACTCTTCAACCTCTAAAATGAAATAATATTTCAAGAAGTAATAGAGTAGTGTTGTAAAAGACTCTTTTTGTTACCTGAAGCCCGAGTGAATAAAGTAGCTAGATAGGATCTTAAAGATAGATAGAAAAAAAAAATAGAGGAAAACAAAATATGTGAAGAGAGAAAAAGATGAGCAGCACAGCTTTAAGCAATTTGTTTATAATGACTAAAAATACCTGGAACTAAACAGGATGCAGCCAAAGTCAAAACAGTATATGAACTATAGAAAAAGGATAAAAAACTAACATAGGAAACATACTGAAAGGAACTGTTGTGCTTGGGCAACAGTGAATGTGGTTAGAACTGCCTAATGAATAAAGACTTGCCTGTAAATTACTAGTAAAATCAGGATAAAAGTGTAATCCTGCTATCTTATAAAGATACATAGCAAAACCAGACCTTACATAGTGAAATATCATAGGGTATAAAATGATGGGACAGGTAAAACCAACTAACCATAACACGAGAGCGTTAACAGTAGAATTAAGATACAATATGATTCATGAAAAACAAGGCCCTAAGACAAAAAATGATGCAGCAGAATTCATAAAAATGTACTTCCATTGTTCAGCATATATTCTAATGTTATTTAGTATATATTCATTATATCATTAACTTAGCGATTTTGTAGCTTTATTTTGATAAAACTGTTTGAAGGGCAAAAAAATAACCAATACATGCTTTTATACCACACAACATGATCTGTAAATTTCTCAAAGTTTGTTGGTTGATATTGTTTTATAAAAGTGGTCAAAAATTGGTGCTTCTAATGATTCTCAGTCAGGCAGTTACTCAGCCACAGGAAGAAATCCTTTCTATCTTCTTATTGGTCTTAGCCACTCTGACAGCTTAGATCATGAGCTGAATAGGTCTTTGGTCTAACATGGTATGGTTATTCCTAGATGTGTGATGAATTATTGAAGGCTTGGATGTAAAATATTTGTACAGTTTCTCAGTATACATGTTTTTCAGACTTCAAATGTAGCAAATTAGGTTCCATATATTTCTTTATAATCTCTTCTTCCACTTTAATTGACCTGATTTTGTTTATAGCTTTTTCCTATTATTTTTTTAATCTGGCTTTTCCTCTGTTAATCCAATACAGCTAAAATATTGATGACTATCTTTCTTATTCTTCCTCTGAAATGAAGTCTGACAGAGATCAGTAATGTCCAAGTGATTAACTATGGTCAGATTAATTTCAAAGGGTTGCAGAACTCTTCTTCAACCCTATCTAAAGAATTAAGACAAAACTCTGATTTATATTAAATGACTGTTTAGTATCCAGACAAGGCCTGTACGAGGAATACCAGAAAGGGAAAACTGGAAAGTATTGGTAAGTTTCACAGTCAGAGCTCAACTGAAAAGGATCATTCCCATACACAGCCCTCTTCTGAAATGGCTGCATGAGTTTTATTAAATTATTAAATTGCGACTCACTTATTTTCTCAGATTTGTTGCAGCACAGACTCAGATGCCTAATACATTTCACCTGCAGTAGTAATGGTTGTTCTTTACCAGACCTTTACTTTTCTCAAGGACATTTGTGTACTATCAAAATGCGAAGAAAGCACTATGGTTACTTTACTGCCTAAAAGCACTTACAGGATTTTGAGTCACAGCAGTTTGTCACTCAGTAAATGGCTGCAAATGAGCTGATGACACAAAACTGTGTGGTTCAGTTGATACGCTGGAGGGAAGGAATGCCATCCAGAGGGACCTTGATGCGCTTCCGAGGTGGGCTGATGCCAGCCTTATTAAGTTTAACCATGCCAAGTGAAAGGTCCTACACCTGGGTCGGAGCAATCCCAGGCACAGCTACAGGTTGGGCAGAGAAGAGATTCAGAGCAGCCCTGCGGAGAAGGACTTGGGGGTGCTGGTTGATGAGAAAATGAACATGAGCCAGCAGTGTGTGCTTGCAGCCCAGAAAGCCAACCGTATCCTGGGCTGCATCAAAAGGAGTGTGACCAGCAGGTCAAAGGAGGTGATCCTGCCCCTCTACTCTGCTCTTGTGAGACCTCACCTGGCGTATTGTGTGCAGTTCTGGTGTCCTCAACATAAAAAGGACATGGAACTGTTGGAACAAGTCCAGAGGAAGGCTATGAGGATGGTCAGGGAACTCTGGCACCTCCCATATGAAGACAGGCAGAGAAAGTTGGGGCTGTTCAGCCTGGAGAAGAAAAGGCTGTGTGGAGACCTCATAGCAGCCTTCCAGTATCTGAAGCAGGGCTATAGGGATGCTGGGGAGGGACTCTTCATTAGGGACTGTAGTGATAGGACAAGGGGTAACAGGTTCAAACTTAAACAGGGGATGTTTAGATTGGATATAAGGAAGAAGTTCTTTCCTGTTAGGGTGGTGAGGCACTGGAATGGGTTGCCCGAGGAAGCTGTGAAAGCTCCATCCCTAGCAGTGTTCAAGGCCAGGTTGGACAGAGCCTTGGGTGACATGGTTTAGTGTGAGGTGTCCCTGCCCATGGCAGGTGGGTTGGAACTTGATGATCTTAAGGTCCTTTCCAACCCCAACAATTCTATGGTTCTAATTAATGTGTAATTGAAAAGCATTCTGCAGATTTTCTCTGGGGTGTTGGTTGAGGTAGCCTCACGTGCCATGACTGACCCCTGTGGAACTGAAAGCATTTTGTTTTCCTATATGCAAAGATCGGCATGAATAGTTATGACACCTGACAACAGTGTAGAGTGATGGAAAGATTGGTTCTGAGACACAGGCAGTACCTCAGCTGCCTATAAAATGTTTTTTCTGGAATTCTTCCCCAAAACTGTAAGCATGTAGACACTTTGATAGTATTGATTGCATTGGCTTGGTTTGAACCAACAGGAGCCTACAACCTATAAATGAAAGGTGTGTGCCTTCTGTTTTAATCAGCCACTTTCAGGGGAAGAACTTCAATTTTTTTTCTTCACACTCCTTTGAACAACATTCCAACTAAAATTGCAATTGTGAAAATTCCAGTGGCCACAGCCTGCAGCCCCCTCTGATTTCTCTTCTGAAAACTGTAGTAGCTCAGGATTTTTGCAGACAACTTGTAGGGTACCTTTGCCTTTATGACTCTGAACACCTAAAAAATTAGCAATGCATTTAGTTAATCTGGATAGCACCATTTTCTTCAGATATGTCACTTTTAGAAAGGTTGGAAATGTTTCCTGAAAACAGAGTATACCTGTGTCACTTAGTCCCTGGACACTTTTCAGGAAGAAAAGTGCTTGAGGATCTTCCATCCTGGACTCCTCAATCTGTGTCCATGGCAGCAAAATGAGGTAAATCCTTATAGGAATCTCACTCATTCAATGCTAAGCCTGTTAATAGCTACCTCTGAGTGGCAAAAGTCTTGTTATATGAAATAGAGCATGTTTTACTTTCAAGATGGCATGCTCTGAATCACTAAAAGAAAGGTGCATCAGTGTAGATACTCTCTAAAAAGTAACCTTCTCAACCATTATCCCAGGAAACAGGGCACATAGCTTCAAAGAAAAATTAAGAGTAGAAAAGGATTGGGTGTTCTTTCACTCTCTAGGAAGGAGTGAGCTCAGAGGCAGCCTTCCATGACCCATATAAGAATGAAAGCTAAGCCAGTGCCATGGAACTGATCCATTGCTGCCCTACCAAGTAGGATGTGTGACAGAAACTATTAATTCTTTTCCTGTGGTAAAACATAGTTAGGTATTTCTGTGCAAAACTTAACATCCATTCAAATATAAAACATTGGGTTTTGTATCATGAAGCTATAAAGTTTATCTCTGGTGAATAATTATATGTGGTCCTTCCTTATGCATTATTTAACATCGATAAAGTCATTTTAAACGTCATACTCCCTTTACCATCACAGTTGTGCCTATATATATGCTACTACATAAACATTAGAGTGGAAGATGCAATACTGGAAACAAATTAGTGTCCAGTGTCAAAACACGTTGGTTGAAATTCACTTAGCTAACACAGAGAAACTGATAAGCTTCCATAAACCTGCAAGGAACATAAAACCTTTCTGGTTTACATACAAAACCAACAAAATGTGGGCAGATATGCATTAGCCTTTATGTGCTGATTATACCTAATGCAGGTAAACAGTAAAAAATTGGCTGGGAACCAATGCAAAAAGACAAAGTAAGCAAATTATTAGGATTGGTCACAAATTTCTTTCTTATTCTTGAAGTAGATTGAAACACTTTACCTCTGGATCCATAAGAACAGTAGAAATAACAGAAGATGCAACAGTATAACTTCAGATAAAAAATATTTTTTAAAAAAGCCAGAGGGGGAGGTAAGGGGAAAGTTTCTGCTATACCAGTTATCCCCATTATATTTATAGCTTTCCTTGAGGGTTTAATTCCTAAGTTTATTTAAAACTCTAATTTGGGCCCCTGTATCAACTGAAAATTGAACACTTGCATTGGCTTTCCGGGGATATGTCTACAGGGCTCCTTATCAGCAGATCATTGGCAGGTATTCACCACGCGGAGTGTGCAACCCCAGCCCCAAACCGAGGCTGCTCGGTTTTTAACCCTTTCAGGTCCTCCCGCAAAGGTGCGAAAGGGTTAAAGGCCCCGCCGCCGGAGGGGACCGGGACGGAGGGGGGACGGGGACGGTCGCCGGTGTCTTTCTGGGCTGACTGTACTCTTAGGAATGCCACCAGTTTCCGGATGTGATCGGTGGGCAGACCGTGCAGCCCTGCTCGGGGTACCCCTTCTAGCAATGTTTTTCACCAAAGATAATTTATCTCAGAATCTTAAGCCTGTTCCGGCGTGTCTCGGTACTGTTCGGGATCCCGACGGGGCGGCCGGGCCACATCGGGCCCGAGTTGTGACCAACATGCAGGAGCTTCCTGCGCCACCTTCCGGATAGGTGCCGCCTGAATGTACTGTGCAGGGACTCCGCCGGAGTCAAATCGTGCACGGGGGATTCTGAGGGGCTTGCCGGTTGTGCTCAATGGCTGCCTGAATGCTCTCCCTAAGAGACTGAATGGGTATTTTCAGGATGTTTGGTAATCCCCTGACGAAGGGTCTGAGGTGGCCGGGATCGACCGGAGCGGCCACTGGTACTCTGGACAGCCCTCTCTCATACATCACTTGGGCCCAAACAGCCTCCAAAAGCTTGGGCAGCCCTTTCACAGCAACAGTGATAGGCTCTCCTCTCCCCCTAGGCTCTTTCCCCACAGCCCAATAACCCACTCGGGAGGTTATTAACCAATCACCCGTTGGTCCATTGCTCAAGTACACTCGTGGAACCCCAAACCGGCTCGCTTCTTCATCACTTAACATCCCACTTGCTATCCAATCTCCCCCTTCAGAGACACTCCACAAATGCCTCGATTGCAGGTCTACGCCTGCAATCAACTCCTGAAATTGAACAATACTGGTGGCTGTTTTTTTTTTAACTTGTGCCAGCATAATTTCAATTCTTTGCCAGCATAATTTCAATAAATGCGTTCACTCTCTTTCTAGTTCTTCTTTTAAACAGTTCATCTGCAACTGCTTCTCCAGATCATTTCTTGCAAAATAGTTCTGTGCCTGTACCAAGTATGTGCCCAGGATGGTGCACACACGCTAATAAATAACACGAAATAAAGAAAGGCTAAACAAAATTTATTGTTCAAACTTGATTAAAGTTCCAACAACACCAGCTACAGATTTGGAGTGTCACATGGATTCATCACTACACTGATGATTCTTAAAGTTTATAGACAAGAATCCAAAATGTTCAATCATTCACCTAAAAAAGGAGGGCTTTCAACCTCAAGGAGTTTCCTTGGACAGTGTCCCTACCCAAGGGGACAGTCCTGACTGCAGGTCTGCAGCTCCAAGGAGGATGAACTCAAACGGCTCTCTGGCAGGGCTCCTTTTATACCCTAGTTGAATCTGACTTGGGGTCAAATACAGTCAAATAGCCACACCATGGGTTCAAGACCCAATTTCCTGGCCCCTCTCACTGCTTACCACCACTGTGGATGGGACAAGAACTGTGGACTCAGTGAGTTTTCCTTGGTTCTTGTCTGTGATGGGAAGCTTTCATAGGATTTTGTCAGGTCTTTGTTAGGGCTTTTATCAGGGTGGGTGTACCTGCCACAGCTCCAGAGAGGAAATTCTCAGTGGGAACCGCATGCAGCTCTATACTTAGGTGGGGTTTTCTGTGCACCATGTACAAATGTAGTTACTGAAATAGTACACAGTGTAGGGGAAGTTCCTTTTTTTAAAGTAATAATGAGTGGTACACACATGTTCAGCTCAGATCCAAACACTTTAAAACACATTATGAATATGAACAGCTGCTGAAAATGCCTGGCACTGCCTGTTGTGCTTCGAAGTAAGAATTCACCTTTTTCTGGGTCAGGTGGCAGTAGCATCATCCCACTGAAATACTGTTTAAATGGCTGCATGCAATGGTGGTGATTCTGTTTCTCCTTCATTCTGTAGTTTATCCACTAGAACCAATTAGCAGAGGCAAGGTGCTCTCAAGAAGGAGACAAATGGTTTATCTAAATGTTCTTAGAAAACATTTTCAGCAGAAATTTCACAGGTGTCAGTTACAGCTTTAGTCAAATGTGTGCCAAACAGCCCAGATATATCTCTAATGCCTTTTATTTATCAAAAGATGTAGAAAGTTGTTTGCCTGGGGAGATTTTAACTGTCATGAGGCTTGCAAAAAATTTAACTTTCTGAAGTGTTGAACTGAAACCCCAGAAATTAATACTACAGAATTTGATGGAAAATTTAGGTATCAATCCAGAGCTGCATTTGTCAGCAACACTGTAGTGTTTTTTTTACATACTTAGATGATTTTCATTCTCTCAAAAAGAGTTGCTTAAATAGATTTTGTCTATTCACAAAAATGAGCTACTAGTGACCATTACAATCAAGTCTGTTCTAGTAACAAGCAGATAATTATGGAAAAGCTCATATAAAAATGCAGAGTAAAAAACAGACTGAGATTAATATATTTCATTGCACAGGGCTCTAAATACTTAATGTGAATCCATCTCTTTCTCTGCCAGACAGCTACTAAAAGTCCTGGATGCTACTGTGACTTACCTGCAAGCTGTTCTAGTGGTTTCAAATGTTTCTAATGTGCAGAATAATGAAGTCCAATTAGATTGATACCTTTAAGAAATATCAAGTTTGAAATAATCCAAACACTCTTTGCTCTATGTGTTACACCCCCATTCCTATTTCTACAAGCAGTATGGCTATGTAATTGTAGTTTCCACTACACATTTGGGGTTTTTTCCCCATGTAAAGGCTCATTTAGCCTTGAAAAATGTTGATGCTTTCATATTTTAGCAGCTCAAATTACCATATCTTAGAGTTTTTCTTTCCAGTTCTCAGTTTTGTAGTTATTTTTCTATTCATTCTATATAGACTTTTACAAAACTTTAGTCACTGAATCAAGTCTATTTTATATGTGTGGCAATAGTTTTGACAGTCAGAAGAGCAAAAGCAGTAAAAGTTAGGCAAAAAAAAAAAATCTTCATTAAATTGTTGGACTTTTTAAAATTTATTTGAAATGGGTTTATGCCCATGTCTCTACGCTGCTTTTTCAACTCAAATTTAGAATGATTCTGAAATCTGAAAATAAACTTTTTAAAAAAAACTTTCTGCTTGTGCATGGTGTTGCTTCCTGTATGAAGATGAAAATCTCCTGTGGAACAGTTACAGGTTTTATTACTGGAAAGCTGGAATATGAAAATTCATGAAAGGTTGCTTTTCATCAAAGCCATAACATTAGTACATTTTTAAGTTTATTCACAAATCTCTGCCCAAGTTCTGAATTTGTGAACCATGAAACTACCTGTGTTTTTTTACAGCTTTGAGTTGCACTATAACCATTTTGATGGTGTTTATTAGGAACAATCACATAAGGGAAAAAATGCATCAGGTGCTAAATCTAATTATAATAATGTTTCCATTTATTTCCATAACAAATAATTTTCATCTATCCAACTTTTTTATTGCTATGTCAATTTAGCATAGTATTTGTTATGAATAAAATCCAGTTTTCTCTTTTTTTTTTTTGCTAAATTGGGCAAAAAATTAATGTTACATTAATCTCTCTAGTCAATTTATTGTCTCAATATCTTCGGTATTAGCACAGTGACTACCAAGGAAAGCACTGACCTAAGTCTATTTAACATTATCAAACTAAGCAAAAAAGAAAACTGAATGAACAATCTTACCCTTTTTCAACTGCAGCATAGTACATAAAAAAGACAACCTTTAGATGGTGATTATTAAATAAAATGTCTACCACCTATGAAAACCCACTATAATTATGTTATACTTTAAACATTGACATGTTATAGCCCACAGAAGAATTTCAATAGCAGTTAGGAATCCAAACAATGTGATCAGAACTCTTAAGTAAGATAAGGTGCTCAGGAAGATCATCTTCAGTCAGGATTATTTTTTCTCTCAGGAATAAAAGACACATCACTGTCTTTCATAAGTACATGAAACTATTTCTTCATCTCCACAGAACAATCTTAAAGAATGTGAAATTACTAAAATACCATAAATAATTCAAATTTTCACCTAAAACTTAAACCAGACACAAGCCTATTAGTTCAGTCAATGGGGATAAGAAAACCTTATTTCAATATTTTCAGCCATTGAAATAGCATTTACAATGTTCCGGATAAATGAGAATGTTCTTAGCTTTTTCCAGTTTTAAAGACAATATTATCCTAATTAACAATAGACAATTTTTATTTAATTGTAATATTCAGGCAAGATGTTAACTCTTTTCTCCTGTACTCAAGGTAAGTGTGGAGTTATTTTCTCTGTTACCTTTATTTTAAACCACCCTATTTTTTAGATTTCCCCCAAACTGGACACAAACTTTCTTCATATATTGAAAGTGCCACACCTAAAAAACAGTTAGCTACACTTAATCTAAAACACCTAACTCTGCAATTACCAGCCAGTTACCATTAAAATGTCAGCCAAAACAGTCAGCAGATGGAATCCATTACACACTAACATTAGGCATTTAAAAGTTAAGAATTTCTTTAAAGCAGATTCCTATTAATAGAGGTATGGAGAGATAAGAAGTCATATTATTACTTAAGTGGTTATGTATCTCCAGTGATTATAAAGGAAAGCAAATAAGTAAAATTGCTTAGATGAGATGCTTAACTTTTAGTAGGTAATGCTACATAAGAGAAATTAT